>NC_068939.1:166451813-166751813 GCF_016801865.2 Culex pipiens pallens | reverse complement strand
TATTTTTTCAGTTATTGATAAAATACAAAACAACCTAAAACGATTCTCAATAAATTCTACACCAAATAATTATAGATCGTTTTACCACGTGGGAGTCCTATGTGCATTTGGGTCAAACGTGCACATAGAACCTTAGCAATTCAACTTATGATCCATTTATATCATTTTTCAATTATCATGCATATACGCTCATATCAAAATTACCAAGGTGCATGATTTTTAGTTAATTTGTTAAGTCGTTTTTTATGAAACTCTGAAACAAAAATATTTTGCAATCTTCATGTTTGTCCAGTCCTTGCGCAACGTGTAGTCATCAGCTGATCGAGAATATGAAATGTTTCAATGCTTGCAGTGCGAGAGAGAGAAACCGTTAGGAGAGAACATCGACCAATCAGCGCTCTCGTACGCATCTGTCAGATAGGTTCATGGAAAATCATCCTATCCGACAAGGTAAACAATCTTGCACATAGGAATTTTCATGTTTGCGGCATTTCAGTTGTTTTAATTTGCTTTTTTGGTTTTAAAAGTGGTTTAATCTTATCATAAGCCGAATACTTGTGTCCAGGTAAGTTTTTCCTAGAAAATAATGCGATGACTGCGTTTTGGCAGCTGATAATTAAATTTAAAAAAGTGTTTCTTGCGTTTAATTTCATATTTCATTCCAGATGTGTGGCGCCCGGGATTGGACGGCATCGTGCGAAAGGACGCCGTAGGGACGAGGATTCGCCGAAGGCCATCCTGAACCGGCTGACCGGTCACGTCCCGTGTGCGGCCAACGGGTACGCCTCGCTGGCCAGCGTCGACTCCATGAAGGACTTTGTGGTCCAGCTGGCGCGACTGTCGCCCTCGCGAAGCTACATCGTCGTGCTGGAGAACGCCGAACGGGTGCGCGACATGGACCACAACGTGCTGCCAATGTTGCTGCGACTGCCGGAGGTGACCGGGCTGAACGTGTGCGTGGTGCTCGTGTGGGATTTGCCGTTTGAAAAGTACTCTGTCAGGACGGGGCTCGCGCCGGTAGTGAAGCTGTTTGTGGCCGAGTACAGCAAGAAGGACATTCTGGTGATTCTGATGAACGATTTCGAGGCGGTGCGGGAGCAATTGAGGATTGAGTTGGAGTAAGGGTTATTTTGGATGTTTTTGGGCGGTTTGTGATACTGATTGGTTGTACTTTTTAGGTCCTACAAGCATGCAACTTGTCGGAGGAGGAAATTGACAAGCGTCTGAAGATTGTGGAGATGCTGACGCCCGATTTCTACGAAAACTACCTCAACATCTTCCTGAACGTGTTCTTCAAGGTGTGTCGCGACTTGAAGGAGCTGCAGCTGGTTGCGCTCGAGTGCTTCCACAAGTACTGCGAACCGGTGCTGGACGGGACGATTGCCGCGGACGACGTGACCCGGCTTTGGCGGAATATTTCTAAAACCATGAAACTTGCCCTCGGGACAATCTTCATGCGCATGGGGAACGTCAACCAGGAGATGCTACGTCCCATCACCGTCGACGGCCAGACTTCTTCGGAATCCGTCGAGTAGATGCAAACGATGAAGCGGCTGGCGCAAAACCTGGAACTGCCCTTCTACGCCAAGTTCCTGCTGATTGCGGCGTACCTCGCGAGTCACAACGCCGCCAAGGAGGACAAACGACTGTTTATGAAATATCACGGCAAGCAGAAGAAGCGCCTCCAGTCGGTCAACGCAAAGGCCAAGGTGTCGGAGAAGATGGCCACCCAGCTGGGACCGAAGGCGTTCACCATCGACCGGCTGTTGGCCATCTTTTACGCCATTCTGGACGAGAAGGTCGGCCTGACGTGCAACTTGCTGGCGCAAATCTCAACGCTTATTCATCTCAAGTTCCTGAACTTTGCCTCCGGCGAGGGAACCATCATGGACGGCAGCGCGCGACTTCAGTGCACCGTACGAATGAACTTTATCGTGCACATCGGCAAGATGGTCGGCTTTAACGTGAGACAATACCTGTGCGATTTCTTCTAAGCTTGCGCTTGCGTGTGTTTGTATTTATTAAACTCAACTTGTTACTATTTTCAATAAATATTGCGGTAAATCCGAGATGTGAATCGTTTCGCTGAGGGTGGTGACGCGGTACCGCACCTGAAAGAGGCCATTCTGGAGACACTGGTCGCGCAGCAGCATTCAGTACGGGACGGCTATCGAGTCGAGGTGGTGCAGCTGTTTGGCCAGGGAACGACCGCCGTTACGCTCGGAGCAGTCGAGCACGGGAAGGTTCGCTTTGCGCAGCACGTTGCACAGGTGTTTGGCCTGGTCACGCAACTCCGGCAACAGGGCGGGGTCTGGAAAGCGAGAAAGACAGTTACAACTCAAATCAGAAACAAGAACGCAGTACTTACTGTCGGAAAGACACACGATGCCACACTTGAACGGCGTCAGCTTGCGGTGAACCCTCACGCTTGCATCGCCGCCACTTTCAAACGCATCCAGCACGATCTGCAGCGTGGCTACTTCGACGCACTGACGCAGCCGCAGCATACTGGGCCGAATCCTTTTACTGCTGGTTCGGCCCACCTTGATTCGAAAGTCTCCCAGGTCTTCCTCGAGGGCGGCGGCGTCCGCCGGAAAGAGTTCCAGCTGTTCCAGCGTGAGTTCCTCTCCGCCAAGGCGACTCTTGATGGCGACGGATTAAACGCGCGTGTCCGCGTCCTCGCGGGGTTCCGAAATGATGAACCGGCCCGGATCGCACACGTACCGCATCCACCAAATCTTGCGCTGACGTTGGACCTTGTACATGAACTCGCTGGAGGTCGACGGGTTGATCAGGTATCGGCAGGAGAGCGTGTGACCTTGGTCCAGATTAAGGGTCAAGGAATCATTCAAGGGAACCTTCCCGTTCGCAAATCGCTCCTCAATAAATCCTTTCTCAATAATTATTGATTCTATGTTCCCAAATCTATTTCTTTTTCTGTTATATTTAGTAACTACCGAAATAAAATTTTTACATCTTTTTAAACTAACAATACCAAATTTGGCAAAAAAAGTGTTGGTCAAACTTAACACTTAATCTTCTTCGGGGGGAACCACCGGAGCTGGAACGCTTACGATGCCGCAGACAGTCCTCCGTAACACTCGCGATCGATTCTCGCCTGCTAATTGCTCCACTGTGCGGATACCGATCCGAGGACGACGAAGAGTGGGACAGCTTTCGGTGGCGTTCCTTACGGTGGTGCTTCGAGGACAGCGAACTCGACGATTTACCCGACGAAGATCTGTGCTTGTACCGATGACGGTCCTTTTCCCTGGATCGCGGATCGAGTGCCGATTCCGGCCTTTATTTTCGTACCACTCGCCATTCGACCGGTGCTTGTCCTTCTTACTACTGATGCAACTTCCATCACTACTGACGACGAGTGAGTCTCTACCCACTGGACTGCCACAGCGAACCGCCTTCAGGACACCTAAAACCAAAATTCCTAATTAACTCGAATCACGCAATCCAACAAATTCAACTTACCAGCGACAGCCAAGTGGTTGCTTGCTCATTTTCTTTTTACACTCCTGCAGTCCCCAGCTCGTCTTCTCGTTCCGGCCAGCACCTGAACTCTAATTTATCACTCTGCAACAAGAATCTAGCCCCACATTGGAAAATAATCTAAAAATCATTCAAAAGCTTGAACAATATTAAAAGTTCTATCCGCACCCAGGCAAAGAATGTTTACATTGTCGTATAGGTTGATTTGTCAGCACCTATCTGACAGATGCAGACGAGAGCGCTGATTGGTTGTTTTTCTGTCCTAACGGTTTCTCTCTTTCGCACTGGAAGCATTGAAACATTTCATGCTATCAATCAGCTGTTACCTACACGTTGCGTGAGGATTGGGTGATCATATTTATTTGAAAAAAGTTGTTATTTTTAAATCAGGATTTAAATTTAATCTTGAAAAGTCCAATGTGCAATACTACACGAGTTTGGTTCAATGTGTTAAGTCCTATGTGCAAAATTTGACCTATAAAACGTGTCCTATGTGCACTCATAGGTCGTATGAAACAAATTTCTTCAGAAATCAGTTTAAACTAGACTTTTGATTATTCCTGTTAAATACACTTAAAAAGCATCATGCTAGGTCCATTTGGGCGTTTTTAGAATTGAAAAAAACTCAACCGTGTTTAAATGGGATTTAAAAATGTTCCACAAAACTTCGACGTGAAATTTCTCAGAATGAGGATTTTGCAGATAGGACCTTTTGAAAATTTACTCTAGATTTGATAGCGTTGAAAATTAACACCTACACGGTTTTTTTTTTTTTTTTTATTTATATTTATTCAGTTTTTCTTTTCCATGTACATTCATTCAGTTAAAATATTATTGAGTGTCCAATCACAATCGATGACTTTTCACCTCAATTTTAAATACTAGCAACTTTCATTTATTCATGAAATATTTAGCTTTCGCTATTCAGTGATTTCAAATGTAGGAGGTCCTACATGTACAAAAGGGAAAAGGGATACCTTAAAACTAACTTTTAAACTATATAAAGAGCGGATCAATGCAGCTGAAGACTGCAATGATTTTTGTCGAAATGCATCAATTATCTTATTGGACATAACATCCAAAGTGTCAACTTCGGCTAATTGATGAAGTTCACTGGTGCTGAACCAGGGAGGAAGTTTCAGAATCATTTTCAGAATTTTGTTCTGAATCCTCTGAAGTTTTTTCTTCCTGGTTAAGCAACAGCTTGTCCAGATCGGCACAGCATAAAGCATGGCAGGTCTGAAAATTTGTTTATAAATTAACAGTTTATTCTTGAGACAAAGTCTAGAATTCCTGTTTATAAGTGGATACAAACATTTAATATATTTGTTACATTTAACCTGGATACTTTCAATGTGATCCTTGTAAGTAAGGTTTTTGTCAAAAGCAAGTCCAAGATATTTCACTTGATCCTCCCACTTTAAATTTACCTCATTCATCTTTATAATGTGATGACTTTTTGGTTTAAGAAAATCAGCCCTTGGTTTGTGAGGGAAAATAATAAGTTGAGTTTTTGCAGCATTTGGAGTAATTTTCCATTCTTTCAAATAAGAATTGAAAATATCCAAGCTTTTTTGTAATCTTCTTGTGATGACACGAAGGCTTCTACCTTTGGCGGAGATGCTTGTATCATCAGCAAAAAGTGATTTCTGACATCCTGGGGGCAAATCAGGCAAGTCAGAAGTAAAAATATTGTATAAAATTGGACCCAAAATGCTTCCTTGAGGGACGCCGGCACGTACAGGTAGTTGATCAGATTTGCTATTCTGATAACATACCTGCAGAGTACGATCCGTCAAATAATTTTGAATAATTTTCACGATATAAATCGGAAAATTAAACCTTTTTAATTTCGCAATCAAACCTTTATGCCAAACACTGTCAAATGCTTTTTCTATGTCTAGAAGAGCAGCGCCAGTAGAATAGCCCTCAGATTTGTTGCTTCGAATCAAATTTGAAACTCTCAACAACTGATGAGTAGTTGAATGCCCAAGGCGAAATCCAAACTGCTCATCAGCGAAAATTGAATTTTCATTAATGTGTGTCATCATTCTATTAAGAATTATTCTTTCGAATAATTTACTAATAGATGAAAGCAAACTAATGGGCCGATAGCTTGAAGCTTCGGCAGGATTTTTGTCCGGTTTCAAAATCGGAACTACTTTGGCATTTTTCCAACTACTGGGAAAATATGCCAAATCAAAACATTTGTTGCAAATTTTGACCAAGCTACTTAAAGTTGCTTCTGGTAATTTTTTAATTAAAATGTAAAAAATGCCATCCTCACCAGGGGCTTTCATATTTTTAAATTTTTTGATAATAGATTTTATTTCACTCAGATCCGTATTAAAAACTTCATCTGATGAAAATTCTTGATCAACAATATTCTGAAATTCTATTGAAATTTGATCTTCAATAGGACTCAAAACATTTAAGTTGAAATTATGAGCACTCTCAAACTGCTCGAAATCAAGAGTATTGTTTTTTTTTCTAGAGTAAATTTTTCGCTACTCGCATGTTTGTCCAAACACTGAGGAGAAGGACGCGGAGGCAATCTACTTTATTGCTGGCCTTGGCAGGGTTATTGAATCTACACCCCATCGAACCACACCGCCTGCTTGCAAAACGGCAAACGTTTCACGAAGCAAAAACCAACCGCACAAAGAGAGGCACCGTCAGGCGACGTAAAGTAAAGTAAACCGCGAGTTGCAGCCCCATCTTCTTCCTCAAAGTAGGCTTCGAAACTTCACATACAAACACACACACACTTGCGCGCACACACATATGCAAACAGATTGTAATGCACTTTGGATTATGTGCCGCCGTGTAACGTGTGCTTTTCCTTAACCAAGGTAGGCCGTGGGAATCGTTTTCCAGTCGATTCTCGTCTGGGGGATTCACGCAACATTTGCCTGGAAAAACACCAGCAATAACAAAAATGATGCATTTTTCACCCCAAACGGTGGGGACTGTAACAAGGGGGTGGTGTAACAACCTTCCCAACCCTGCAAAGAACAAGCCCCATGAAAACCTTTGGCAACCACACAAGATTCGCAGGAAACCTTGCAAATTGCACCACTTCCGGAGCGAAAACCGTCATCCTTAGCAAGGCTTTTGCTGGTCGTCAATCCAGTTCACACAAGCAAAGGAAAAAAAACTCATTCCGGAACCACTTTCGCGACGCACTTTTTTCCCCAGCCCAAACAACACTCCCTCCTGATCCGCACAGGCCCAACGACACTCACCTTTCGGTCGCACCGTTTCGACGGCCCTCGCCGGACCACTTTCTCACCGGAGCCACACACTCGGAACGCGAAAATCCCGGCCAAATTCCCGTTTTTTCCCCTCTGACGCGGACGACGACGAACGGACGAGCCTGGACCAGAAAGCAAAGATGGCCGCGCACACAAAAACAGCACTCGCCTCCTCTCTCTGATGAAGGATGCCTTTTTCTTTTTTTTGCTTGTTTGCTGCGATGCTTGTCATTCGGTAAGAGCGGTAAAATCGTGTTGAAATGTCAAAAATGACAATGTTTTGGAAATTCCCAGTCAGTTAAATTCTGATTTGGAAACGGAATTCGTATACGATTCGAATTGAACTTCGTTTCAAAATTCGAGATAGGCAATCAAACGTCAAAATTACCCCCCACTAGAGGGCGCTGAAACTTGGGGTGATGTTTTCATTATAACCTACAGCGAGTAAGTTGGTTTGAAATTTGAAATTGTTTTATTTCATCATAAAATCGACATTTATAGTAAATTATACCATTTTCAGGTAAGAAATAAATAGCTTAATTGATATAAACGAAAATATTTTTGTGACTGCCGATTTAACCTGTTCATTATGTGATTCAAAATAATGGAATGTTTTAATCAACCAAAACCTAACTAATCAATTAAGAATGTAGATTATTCAAGTGAACAAATATTTTTTAAAGTCACTTCTACCATAAAAGCAAAGCTCTGCTTGAAAAATGGTAATTGGAATGATTTTCAAAATTTGCAATCTAACCT
Source organism: Culex pipiens pallens (assembly GCF_016801865.2). Classification (NCBI taxonomy): domain Eukaryota; kingdom Metazoa; phylum Arthropoda; class Insecta; order Diptera; family Culicidae; genus Culex; species Culex pipiens. The sequence goes on along the minus strand of NC_068939.1, from coordinate 166,744,296 downwards.
CATTCTCGCGTTTTCAATCCGGATCTCAGAATTTTCAATGAAAAAGGCAACTTAGCAAAAAAATCAAAAAGTCAATCGATAGAAGTTTTTATTTCTTACCTCCTGTTAACTTTATTTTATTCCAAAAGATCAATTTTCTTTTAAAAAACTTTTAAATAGTTTTCACTCGCCTTTGCACTTATCGCGCAAAAACGTAAACGTAACCTTGCACCAAAGTTCTCCTACTCGAATGTAGGTGGCGAATCGAGTTTTATTTTTTTAGTTTAGTTTTAGTTTTTAGCTAAAAACTCGATTCGCCACCTACATTCGAGTAGGAGAACTTAGGTGCAAGGTTACGTTAACGTTTTTGTGCGATAAGTGCAAAGGGGAGTGAAAACTATTATAAGGTTTTTTAAAAGAAAATTCATCTTTTGGAATTAAAAAAAAAATAACAGGAGGTAAGAAATAAAAAGTTCTATCGACTGTCTTTTTGATTTTTTTGCTAAGTTGCCTTTTTCATTGAAAATTCTGAGATCCGGATTGAAAACGCGAGAATGAGGTTAGATTGCAAATTTTGAAAATCATTCCAATTACCATTTTTCAAGCAGATCTTTGCTTTTATGGTAGAAGTGACTTTAAAAAATATTTGTCCACTTGAATAATCTACATTCTCAATTGATAAGATAGGTTTTGGTTGATTAAAACATTCCCTTATTTTGAATCAGATAATGAACAGGTTAAATCGGCCATCACAAAAATATTTTCGTTTATATCAATTAAGCTATTTATTTCTTACCTGAAAATGGTATAATTTGCTATAAATGTCGATTTTATGATGAAATAAAACAATTTCAAATTTCAAACCAATTTACTCGCTGTAGGTTATAATGAAAACATCACCCCAAGTTTCAGCGCCCTCTAGTGGGTGGTACTTTTGACGTTTGATTGCCTATTAATGACTGGGCAACTGTTTGTTTTGCACACAACACGGTGCCATAAACATACTCGTTTTTAAAGTAAATTATATCGGCAGGAAAGAATATCTAAATTTTGCGAATTTGATTCTATATGATTAATATTAATTAATATTATATATTATATTAATATATTATAATCTATTAATCTGATTAAATTTTAAATTTTGAAAGTCTAAAAATTCAAAATCTAAGAATTTTTATAGAGAATTTGCAGCAAAGCTAAAAGACACATGTCGCCACCTATGAACAAATAGCGTAAACCTATGATTTTTTGAAAAAATGTGTTTTTAGCTTCACAATCAACATTTTTATAAAACTTATGCCGGATTCGGATGAGAAAAATGATTTCCAACAATTTGGTGTACAATTTTCCAATATTTGTTTTATTTTTCTATGAGAAAACTGTAAATTTAGAAAAAGATAGTAATTTGGACTATTTGGCAAAAAAGTTTGTCCGAAATTAATAAAAATTGTTGAATATACGTTAACACATTTGTTATCAACTATATAACTGTTTATTTCATTGATATATACGGGGAAACTCATTTTTTCGTGTTACAAAACATGTTTTTCAAAGAAAAAGTTAACAAATTTTTGCGCGCCCAAAAATTGATATTCATTATTTTAAAGCAAAATTTTTTTCTCGTCTTTTGCAACCAGTTTCATTAAAATTGGTGCAGGGGATCATGAGAAATAATCGATTTGCTCTTCAATCCATCAGAAATGAATACGATTTTTGGCAAGTAACCTCATTTTGGCGCCACCTACATTTGAAACGCAGTCGCGCTGCAAAACCTCAATAGAGAATTTGCAGCAAAGCTAAAAGACACGTGTCGTCACCTATGAACAAATAGCGTAAACCTATGATTTTTTGAAAAAAATGTGTTTTTTCCTTCATAATCAACATTTTTATAAAACTTATGTCGGATTCGGATGAGAAAAATTATTTCCAACAATTTGATGTATAACTTTCCAATATTTGTTTGATTTTTCTATGAGAAAACTGTAAATTTAGAAAAAGATAGTAATTTGGACTATTTGGCAAGAAAGTCTGTCAAAAATCATTAAAAATTGTTGAATATACGTTAACACATCTGTTATCAACTATATAACTGTTTATTTCCTTGATATATACAGGGAAACTATTTTTTTCGTGTTCCAAAACATGTTTTTTAAAGAAAAAGGTCACAAATTTTTGCGCGCCCAAAAGTTGATGTTCATTATTTTAAAGCAAAAAAATTTTCTCGTCTTTTGCAACTAGTTTCATTTAGATTGATGCAGGGAATCATGAGAAATAAGCGATTTTGTTCTTCAATCTAGCAGAAAGGAATACGATTTTTGGCAAGTAACCTCATTTTGGCGCCACCTACATTTGAAACACAGTCGCGCTGCAAAACCTCAATACAGTTTGTATTCCAAATTTCTCGCTAAAATTTCACTCCGAAAGAAAATTCATTTCCGATATTTTAAATGTTTTCTTCTCATAATTTCAAAATCTCTATCACTTCAAGAATTGTGGCATTCAAGAATTTAAGAATTTAAGAATTTAAGAATTTAAACATTTAAGGAAGTTTTGAAATTTAGATTTTTTTAATAATACATTTTTAAATGTTCGAACTTTGTCATCAACATAAAAAAACACATTTCTTAAATAAGGTAACCAAAGCGATACCTGAAAGCGTATTTATTGCTGTTTATAATAACAAGTTTAAAACATATATTTATATTGAACATTTGTTTGTACAGAGGTGTAATAGTTTCTAACTAAATTTATGCGGCATGCAGCAAGTGGTGTATTCAAGAAAAATCAAAAACCAATCAATCAGATTCAACCCTTAAAAAATACTGACTTTTCGAATTTTGTCCCGTTGACGAGCGTACTTCCGGAAGTGGAAGTAAATCGCAACGTTACTCTTCCTTTCCTTATTCTTCCTCTCGGAAACACTCACGTGCGCACATTAAACATTTCTCTTCTTTCTCTTTTGCTTCAAACACGTCTCGACGACGCTTCGCGTCGGTCACATCAGATTATCGATTTAAAAAATGGTTCCGTCACAGCCCCTACTGATGATGAGGGAATGAGGATAGGTTTCTGTTGACCTATTTGGGTCGCTCGCCGTCCTGCACCTCCTGGATGCGTTCGTGCTCGGGGATCCACTTTTTGCGGGCGCGTTCGAACGCTTCGACGATGCAGGAGCGGAACAGCTTCTGGTGCAGGACGTACGCGCTGACGTGGCCCGCGTCCAGGTAGCGGATCTCGGCGCCCGGCCAAATGTCCTCGAGGCTGCTGCAGCCCTCGCGGGGAATGTACGCGTCGTCTTTGGCGCAAACGGCGATGATGAGCGAGGTGTCGTACGGGACAGAGAAGTTCTTGAGGTGCGTGCACTCGTCCATCATGCCGCGCATAAACTGGAGCGCTTCGCGTTCCCACCAGCGCGTCTTGGACGGGTCGATGCGCTCGCGCTTCTCTGCTGGGGGAGGAGGAGTTGGAGTCGAGGGATCGTTGCTGTTGCGCCAGCTGATGTACTCCATGATTTTGGTTCCGAGCGACTTGGATGGGCCGGTTTCGGGGGCCGGTTCTTCGGCTTTGACCTCCAAAATGAGCTTGTCGCTGTCAGTCTTGTTTTCCGCTTTGTAGTTTTTGAGCGCCAGCTGGATTTTGAGGTTCAGCTCGTCGATTTCCTCCTGGGTCAGTTCGCACTTGACGTTCGACAGCAGCTTCTTGAGCAGCGGCTCGGACAGGTTCAGCACGTTCGTGTGGTTGATGTGGATACGCTTCTGCTCGTGCTCGGGAGTGGTCTCGCGAATCACGGTCAGGTTCACGTCCGGGCGGGCACCGCCGTTCACCAAATCGTCCACTTGGTTGAGATCTTTCTTCAGTTCTTGTACGGATTGATTAAAGTTTTTGATAAAGTGTTGACCGGCGAGGAATGCATCGTCCACGACGGTCACCATCTTCGACAGACGCTCACGGTAGTTGCCATCGGAGAAGTATTGCGTCTGGAGGACGTCCCAGTTGATGCTGTGACTCATAACTCCTTCGGTGAACACGGCCGACGCCGTGGACCAACTCAGACACGGTACCAGCACCAACGGTTTGGGCCAGTTCGTGGCGGCTAGCGACGCCATGTGGCCACCCATCGACAGGCCGGTTATTCCCAGCGGACCGTATCCGTTGCGTTCGCACCAATTCAGCAGGACCAGCGACTCCAGCACCAGGCAACCTCCCATCACGAAGATGTCCGACACGTTGTGAAGACTAGAAGCTCTGGAAAAAATATCGACTAATTAGTTTCAGTCCTTTTTTTATTCTATGAGTAAATCTCGCTGAAAGTGCACCACTATTTACAAAAGGTGCTCAAAAATCAAAAGCAATGTACTTTTCCAAAAGCCCCCACCAAGTTATGAAAGAAACCATGTTTGGTTGGTTAAATTTGTCCTCACCTCAGCGCCACGAAGCTAAAACATTTTTTTAATAGGTAATTTTTTGGCTTAGGCGCGTCTACAAAATTGCTAATAACTTTGCAAAACTTCAACGAATCCTTGATGTTTAGGGGTGTTTTGGAATACATTTTGTAGCCACAAAACACCAATGTACTTTTAAAAGTAATTTTTGAAGACCGGCACCCCGCTTTTCGAAAAACTGACAAATCCATTCGAAAGCTGAGACGATTTCACATAAAGGACCAATAAATCTAAGGAGTATGTTCCTCCAATGTTCCTCCTATCTTTTTTAATCGTATTTTTATTCTGCGAGCGCAGCGCTCCGTTCGCATTTCAGGCGCCCAAAATTTTGCAATTTACTTACCCCATTTTAAGGTTTTGTCAAAAAATATAGCTGCTCACTTTTTAAATGATGCACTATAGATAATTGACCAATATTTATGTTTTTGGGTTCTTCCAGGCAATTTAATGTCGAAAAATTATTTTTTTATTTTTACCTTTTTTGCCTTCCCAGGGTTGTTACGGGAAAGTCGAAAAAAAAATCCGCGCCAAATCCGCGCCGACCAAAACCTCAATTCGCGCCATATAATAAAATCGCGTTAATGTTATTTCCAAAAAAAAACTAATACAGAACGTATTTGATAAGAAAATGAAACTCGTTTTATGTTTGAAGAAATGAAAGCAAAAAAAGACGTCAAGAAAAGTGTCACCAAAAAAGAATTCTTTTTGCAAATCAGAGGGACACTACAATAATTTTGACCAATATAAACAAACTAGAAAATAATAAACCAATATAAACAAAATTTAAAAATCTAATAAATGAAATTTAACTTCAAAAATATAAGCTTAAAAAAATCCAAATCTAAAATTTTAATATGATTAAATTTTAGATTTCGAAATTCTAAAAATTCAAAATCTATGAATTTTAATACAGATTGTATTCCAAATTCCTCACTAAAATTTCATTCCGAAACAAATTGCATTTCCAACATTTAAAATATTTTCTTCTAAAAATTTAAGAATTAAAAAATTTAAAAAATTGAAGAATTTAAGAATTTAAGAATTTAAGAATTAAAAAATTTAAAAAAAATAAATAATTGAAGAATTGAAGAATTGAAGAATTTAAGAATTTAAGAATTTAAGAATTTAAGAATTTAAGAATTTAAGAATTTAAGAATTTAAGAATTTAAGAATTTAAGAATTTAAGAATTTAAGAATTTAAGAATTTAAGAATTTAAGAATTTAAGAATTTAAGAATTTAAGAATTTAAGAATTTAAGAATTTAAGAATTTAAGAATTTAAGAATTTAAGAATTTAAGAATTTAAGAATTTAAGAATTTAAGAATTTAAGAATTTAAGAATTTAGGAATTTAAGAATTTAAGAATTTAAGAATTTAAGAATTTAAGAATTTAAGAATTTAAGAATTTAAGAATTTAAGAATTTAAGAATTTAAGAATTTAAGAATTTAAGAATTTAAGAATTTAAGAATTTAAGAATTTAAGAATTTAAGAATTTAAGAATTTAAGAATTTAAGAATTTAAGAATTTAAGAATTTAAGAATTTAAGAATTTAAGAATTTAAGAATTTAAGAATTTAAGAATTTAAGAATTTAAGAATTTAAGAATTTAAGAATTTAAGAATTTAAGAATTTAAGAATTTAAGAATTTAAGAATTTAAGAATTTAAGAATTTAAGAATTTAAGAATTTAAGAATTTAAGAATTTAAGAATTTAAGAATTTAAGAATTTAAGAATTTAAGAATTTAAGAATTTAAGAATTTAAGAATTTAAGAATTTAAGAATTTAAGAATTTAAGAATTTAAGAATTTAAGAATTTAAGAATTTAAGAATTTAAGAATTTAAGAATTTAAGAATTTAAGAATTTAAGAATTTAAGAATTTAAGAATTTAAGAATTTAAGAATTTAAGAATTTAAGAATTTAAGAATTTAAGAATTTAAGAATTTAAGAATTTAAGAATTTAAGAATTTAAGAATTTAAGAATTTAAGAATTTAAGAATTTAAGAATTTAAGAATTTAAGAATTTAAGAATTTAAGAATTTAAGAATTTAAGAATTTAAGAATTTAAGAATTTAAGAATTTAAGAATTTAAGAATTTAACGGTGCACATCAACCAGAGCTTTTGCACCCAGATTTTTGTAACAGACATTTTAGTATCTTCAAAACTACGGGTACTATCGAAATATTTTTTTATTCATCCCCTAAAGTACGGTCCACAAAGTAATTTACAACAAAGTTTGATTAATTTTACATTCCCAATATTGCAGGATTGGGTCCGTAAGTTTGACTATTTTGGTATAAGAAGACAACAACTTCCTTCGTTGCTGTGCACCCTTAAGAATTTAAGAATTTAAGAATTTAAGAATTTAAGAATTTAAGAATTTAAGAATTTAAGAATTTAAGAATTTAAGAATTTAAGAATTTAAGAATTTAAGAATTTAAGAATTTAAGAATTTAAGAATTTAAGAATTTAAGAATTTAAGAATTTAAGAATTTAAGAATTTAAGAATTTAAGAATTTAAGAATTTAAGAATTTAAGAATTTAAGAATTTAAGAATTTAAGAATTTAAGAATTTAAGAATTTAAGAATTTAAGAATTTAAGAATTTAAGAATTTAAGAATTTAAGAATTTAAGAATTTAAGAATTTAAGAATTTAAGAATTTAAGAATTTAAGAATTTAAGAATCTAAGAATTTAAGAATTTAAGAATTTAAGAATTTAAGAATTTAAGAATTTAAGAATTTAAGAATTTAAGAATTTAAGAATTTAAGAATTTAAGAATTTAAGAATTTAAGAATTTAAGAATTTAAGAATTTAAGAATTTAAGAATTTAAGAATTTAAGAATTTAAGAATTTAAGAATTTAAGAATTTAAGAATTTAAGAATTTAAGAATTTAAGAATTTAAGAATTTAAGAATTTAAGAATTTAAGAATTTAAGAATTTAAGAATTTAAGAATTTAAGAATTTAAGAATTTAAGAATTTAAGAATTTAAGAATTTAAGAATTTAAGAATTTAAGAATTTAAGATTTAAGAATTTAAGAATTTAAGAATTTTTTAATTTTGAATTTTTCTTTAAATTTTGAATTTTTGATTTTTTTTGGAGCTTTGAATTTCTGGTTTTTAAAATCCTGAATTAAGAAATTACGATTTTAGAAATTCGAAAAATTTTTAATCTGAATTTTAAAAATTTTGTTTAAAAAACTATTAAAATATATAAAAAAAAGTTTCGAATTTTTGAAATTTGAATTTTGAATGGTGGAGCATTAATTTTTGAATGTTCTGATCTTTTTATTGTTCGCCAAGAATGTTTAAATTTAGATAAATATTTCTACGGCTAAATCCCATCTAAAATTCAAAGGTAAATTGAATATATCCACTATAAAATTAAAAATAAATAAGGTTAAAAATACATTACTTAAAACTCAAAAGAAATTACACATTCAGAGCCGGATATATTAAGAAATGGTTTTATTTAAGAAATTCTCAATCATACATTTAAAACATAATCTCTACATAGGTTCGTATTAGGAAAATACAAACAACATTTTCAGAAAAAAATCTATTAATAAGAAATTGAAATTGCACTCAATAAAAAACAAACAAATTCTCGTAATTCTTTATCATATTTTTCTAAATAACTTGAAAGTAATTCTATCTATTTATCTATTTATTTATCAAAATTGCCATCCGCGCGAAATCCGCGCCTGAGCAAAATTAGTCAGCAAATCCGCGCCAAATCCGCGCCATCCGCGCGAAACGCACCATCCGCGCGATCCGCGCCGTCCGTAACCACCCTGCCTTTCTTACTAAAGAAAGGTATAGGTTTTACTTTATGGCTGGACGCCATTTTCATCTTCGTAAATATTACGATTCAGCATGAACTTTCATCGGAAAAATCGTCAAAAAATCACACTGCATCGATTTTCGACGCTCTATCGATTCACCTTGACAGAACTCGTCTATCTCCAACCCTCGAATTTTGAGAAAATAAATTCCGTGGAGTTCGAGTGATGTCCGTGTGTGGTAAAATGTTTGCAAAATTTTGTGTCGCGAAGTCCTCGGCTGCCTAAAAAAAAAATTAAAAAAAATAATAAAATAAAGTAAAAGTCCTTGGCTCCCCTATTTTTTATTTTGATTGTTTCAAGTGCATGTGAAAGCTGGTGTGCTGAACAAGGGTCATTTTGAGACCGAATTTAGAACAATAAAATACACAGTTTTCAAATGACAATATGGTAAAAAAAATCATTTTCATATCTTTTATTTATCTCAAAAATTGCATTTTTCGAGCTCTACAACCTCCCAAATTTTCATCCAGATTCATAATTTGGTTAGAGCCGTTTGATTAACCTACCATAGGAAAAAAAAAACCCAAAAAAAAAGGTAAAAGCCCACCTGGTGACCTTCGTCAACATTTTTCATTTCTGATTTTATCTGAAATTTCTTTCTACATTCATAGTACAGACTATGAGTGAGCATCTGAAACAAATTTGACATCTATCGGCAATCCCGATCAATTTTTAGAACGATTTACTTTTTGCCTTTCTTACTAAAGAAAGGTATAGGTTTTACTTTATGGCTGGACGTCATTTTCATCTTCGTAAATGTTACGATTAAGCATGAATTTTCATCGGAAAAATCGCCAAAAAATCACACTGCATCGATTTTCGACGCTTCGTCGCCAAGTCGTCAAGTAGTCAAGTTGAGCTTCGAATACTGGCGCGAGAATGCTGGCGCATATATTTTGTGGCTCGACTTATACTCGTTTTGTAGTAGCTTGTCTACCGATGTTTCCTACAACATATAAGATATCGTAGCTTTTCGGTTTCTTTTGCCCTGTCCGTTTTTGCATAACTGTCCAATGTTTATGCAAAAAAATTTGTGAATCAATACAATCAATTTGTTTCCCGTGTGCTCCTTAAATCGCCTAAAAGTAGACTTCATTTTTTCGTGATTTCGTATGTTTATTTAACAGGGTTCATTGGATTCCAATAGAGCTTTATGACGTTTCGCTCACGCACACTAGCGCACCATTTGATTTTGCTGGCCGGACAAAATTAAACCTTACTGTTTTTCGTGTACATGCGCACGTAAATAACTCTATAGGAGCTTTCTAAGCTTTTCATCGTTTACACTCAACCCCCGGTGGTTGGTCACTTTTTCGTTTGACACTTTTTTAGTTTGTACCCCGTTGGTTGGTCAAAGTCAAACTAAAAAGTGACGAACTGTCACTTTTTACACAGCGCTCACGCACATTATCAAAACAAACGTTTGGTAGTGTGTGTGAACTCCGTGTAAAAGGGGTGTCAAACTAAAAAGTGACCCCGTTCGTTTGACAACAGTTAGTGTCAAACCATCGGGGTTTGAGTGTATATCGTTACCGTAAACTGGGGTCAATCGGGACACATGGGGCGAATTGGGACAGCAGTTTTAACCATGTTGGAGCACATTATTTTGTTTTTTCTGGTTGGTTTCGGTTAGAACAGACTCAGGCCAACAAAATGTGTACATCCATTTCCAAATTTAAAAGCTTTAAGTGCTCTAAAAACTGCTGTCCTTATTCAGACTGTAGTCCCGATTCACCCCAGATTACGGTATCAAAGTTATCAATGCTGGCGACGCCAATGGCTTTCTACCTACGGTACTCGCGATTGAGTGTGTAGTGGTGCGGTTGTAAAAATAGCTATCTCTGACTCTGTCACTTTCGTTGAAGCTGAATGGCTAGCATCCCTGCACCGTGCGGCCCACGCGGTTCCCTTGTACCTCGGTTTTTCTTTGCGCCTGCTTTGTTCGGTACGATGATACGATGAACCAAAATACCAACACACAAATGGGCTCGTACCGAAGCTAGAAAACCAAAACCGCGGTGTGCGTTGTCACTGGCGCATGGGAAGCTTGCTATGCTCGCGTTTGTCATAAACGCTTGTTTGATTAAGAATATGTACGATTACAAATATTCTATTGGTGAAAATTTCGTTTTTAATTTCTTTTGGAAAACATATCATTTATAATACTTTGCTTTCATGATAACACTTTCTTTTGTGCTGACGTTATAAATAAACAAAGTCGATGTTATAAAAAAGATGTTCTACCATTGTTATATTCTTTAGTAAGAAAGGCTCTATCTGACCCCAGGTGGGATTAAATCGGGTTTTTAATTTCGCAATCAAACCTTTATGCCAACCACTGTCAAATGCTTTTCTATGTGTAGAAGAGCAGCGATGAGTAGTTGAATGCCCAAGGCGAAATCCAAACTGCTCATCAGCGAAAATTGAATTTTCATTAATTTGGGGAAATATGCAAAATCAAAACATTAGTTTAATTTTTTTTTACATACTTGAAGTTGCTTCTGGTAATTTTTAATTAAAATGTAAAAAATGCCATCCTCACCAGGTGCTAATGAGCACTCTCAAACTGCTGAGCAAGTTTTTGAGCTTTCTTCCCATTAGTTAATAGAATATTATCACAATCTTTCAACGAAGGGATTGATTTTTGAGGTTTCTTAAGAACCTTGGAAGTTTAAGTCCTTTAAAATTTCTATTTCAAGAACTTACTTTTGATCCTTTGGCTTTCGCATCCCGTAAAACGGATTCTCCAGAATAATCGCCCCCAGGTTGGCTTCCTTCAGCAGCGGCTTCGCAATCAAGTTGCGTCGCTTCCAATAGTACTACAACGAAAAAAAAAAAACAAATCAAACTCCACACCTCACCACCCCAAACTGGTCAAACTCACGTGATCCCCGGTGCCCGCCAGGTGGATGCACACCGGCTTGTACCGCTCGTCCCGCCACTCGGTCGGCAGCAGGATCTGGAAGTGGGCATCCTTGACGGCGTCCGGCACCAGCCCGGGCAGGTAAATCTCCAGCGGCGTCTTGAAGCGGCCCTCCAGGATGCGACAGTCGGAGGTGAGCTCTTCCTTCGTGATTTCGACCGGGTAATCACGCGGAACCAGCTTCGAGCAGGCCGTGCGGTTCGAGATGATCTTGCGGAACTCGAAGAGTCTGTCGGGAGAAAAAAGGTTGGGTTAGATTCGAACAAATTGTAGTTGCAGCTGACATGGACAATAGGACGGGACGGAACACAGTACTTTTATTACAGTACAATGTAATGTCGACACTATTGAAAAATAAACTTTTTTTTTAGATTATTTCTAGCAAAACAATGTAATTGGGCCGAAGTCGAAGTGTAAACAAAGAGTCTATCCTGCTCTTTCCAATGTAAACATCAACTGACGTGAGCAGGATAGACTCTTTGTTTACACTTCGACTTCGGCCCAATTACATTGTTTTGCTTGCTTTAATGTACACACATAAACAAAAAATAAAGTGAATAAACACACACACACACGCTAGTAAAAATTAACCTGTTTCAATACTGCAGAGCGTGGACCAAAATAAACCAGTTGTGGAAAACCAAGCTCGAACCTAAGAAGTTACCACATTTCCACCCAGAAACTCGACCACAGATAGGATCCGGATCCGGAGTTTTGGCCTGTTCATGCATTCTGGGGGAATTATACAAAACATTGCATGAACTCTTAATTCGTCAAATCCCATTTTTTTATTTTTTTTAAAGGTCCTATAAACATATGAAACACAATAACTTATAGGACCTTTCTTTTTTTTAAAAAATGTCTAGAAATACAGCACATATAAGAAAGATTTAATGGATACGATTATTGAATGATTTCTATAAATGTTTGTCCAAATAATCGAATCTCGAATTTGTTTTTTTTTTAATATTATTTTATTTTTGTAATATTTCAGGCGTTTTCCATAACTCTACAAATGCTCATTTTAAGAAAAAAATATGAATGGTTCTAATTTAAATTTTCATGTCCAATCCTGGGCTGATATGAATTTTTTGACGGAAAACGTCCTAGGCTTCTCGCTAGTAAACCAAATTTTACGTGAATCGACGTTTCTCCGCTCACGGAAAGCTAAGAATTTCCTGCCATTCTCATTGTCTATAGGAAAGCTATGCTCCGCCTTTTTGGGAGCTGCTGCCTACACGATAATTTATGTATAAATCCGTAGTAACAGTTCAATAGGGCGAATCTGCTTTTGTAAACAAGCAGTCCATCCCCCTTTAACTTAACTTGAGCAAAAGGGCTTGTTTACAAACGCAGATTCGCCCTATTGAACTGTTACTACGGAAATAATAGTTCGCATCTATTCCTTGCTTAGTTTTGCTCGAGCCGGGGAAGAGGACACTTCCTAAGCTGCAAAAAAAATAAATAATAATAAAAAATAAAATAAAAAAATAAACAAAAACGATGAAAGAGTGATGGTGGTTGACTGCCACCACCTGCCGCTCTTTAAATTATTCGTTCGTTCTTCGTCATTTTGGTAATGCTTGTGACATTACCACTGCACATTTTTAAAGTAAATTACAGAGCTCGAAAGGAACGCTTTCAAGGAACTTTACGCAATGTGCACTTATTTCGTTTCGTTATCAGCAATTTAAGCCTAATTTTTAAATTCTATTTTTTTTATGTTCTAAAAACAAATTTAAAAAAATAAAAAATAAAAAAAAAGAAATTTAAAATATGATTATGGGTGTCATTGGTATAATTCCATTTGACATATTGGATCTTTGGCATATTGCTCATTTTGCATGATGATTTAAATTTTCTAAATTTGATTTAAGGTGACAAAATTTAATTCAAGGGGTAGGACAGAGAGTAACTGAGTGACTCAATTTCTCACAATGACTCAATGTTACTCAAAGTTACTCAATAATTGACTTTTTTTTTGATAAGGTCCTATAAACAAATGTAAACATTGAGTGTATCCCGCTTACTCCGATGGACTTTGACATAAGGTGTGAAAGGGATACACTCAATGTTTACTTTTGTTTATAGGACCTTATCAAAAAAAAGTCAAGAATTTTCCTCTTGAACGATTTTCAGTCAGGTTACGGAATATTTGAATACGTATAGATTGACAGATGAGCGTGACAATCACACTGAAAGAAACCAACATAGCAAATTCATGTGTTTTTTCACTTGAGCGTCTTCAAAAAACAACACGATAAATTCACATGCTTTTCCTATGACTCACATATGATTTTCATGTTCAATGGATGAGAAAATCATTTGAAATCAGCTGATCGCTAGCGAAAAACATTTCATTATGTTATCGCATGGTGTTCACTTTGGATTGAAATGAATTTCCCTTCGATTTGCCCCATTTGACTTTTCCCATGATTTTGAAGTGGAAACCACGTTAGATTGAAATGTGTTGGTTTTGAATGTCAAGCGTTGAACTTTTGCCTATAAATCAAGATGGTGCCTAGTGCAGAAGAGAATTAGCTGGTAATTTTTGCTCCTGCAATTGATAAAGTTTAAGGCGCAGGATTATGCAAAGAAGACTTATCGTTTTGTAGATTATATTTGAGGTAAGTCCTAACTAATGACCGTGATTTATTTTTTATTCAATGATGAATATTTTCTATATTTACAGATTCTGATGAATAATGTTCATCAAGAAGATGATTACTGAGCAGAGAATTGGAACATCGGAACAAAGGATCTATCATCGGCCTCTTCACCAAGAGGACATTCCCTCAAGCCGGAGATCTATATAATCGTCGTTTAATCCGTCGGGTTGGTGGCCGGGATGTGTCTTAAAAGTACTTTTGATTCGCGAACGCAGTTTTTAGACCATGACCGCAATTAAAGTGATTTAAAAACAAATTAATAAAGCTATTTTTAAGCATTTTTTTAAGTTTGTTTTAAGCTGCATAAATAAATATCACATTTCTAAAATATGCTCTCATGGTTTTCATAAGAAAAACATAAGGATTACATTAGCAATTCATTCAAATTTAAAGTGAACAGCACTTCAAAATCAAGTGCGAAGTCACAAGAAACTAACGTGATTTGTACTTGAAATTAATACGGCGCAAGATTGAAAATTTTCAAGTGTTTTGCACATGACATTCATATGCAAAGTAGGATGGGGTAGATTCATGTGGGAAACATGTGACATTGCTATGTCGGTTTCTTTCAGTGCAGGTTAGAAAATTTTTCTAGTTACGGTGCTGCCCAATTTCTCAAATTTAGTGCCGATTTCGGAGCAAAAGGAACCTTTCCAGGAGGTTTACCGGAAGGCCATTTACTATTAAGGCCTGGAGGATATACTGCTGTCGATGTGGTGATCAAGTTGAGACCCCTTTATGGTCGTTAAGCGTAACCGTTTCGGCCAAGTGTTGACCTCTAGCCAGTTCCAAGTGACCCCAGCGCTGGTCCGCTGCGACAATCTCAGGCTGCGAGACCGCTGCACGAACAAAACGGTTCCATCGGTTGACTCTTTTCTAACCAACTCTTTATAAATACCACTGTCGCTGCCGTTGGAACGGTCCCAGCTGACAAATTGTGTGGTTCATACCAAATATTTTAAATTTTGGAGCCAGCGGCCGCGGAGATTTTGGCCACGTTGACGTCAATGGCGCTGGACTCTGATACAAACTCGATTCGTTTTTGTGCTACCAGTCACCGCTAATGACGCTGATACTCATCAAAACTTTGTTTAATTTTGAGTTTTTCTACTGACGCGAAATCCGAAATGTTTGGCACAGGACCCGATTTTTTTCAATAAAGTAAATAAATACAACTTTCATATTCCTTCTCATCAATACTAATCTCCTCGTTTCCTCCTTCGATTCAATGATTCTCCTAATGTGGCAACCGGAACCCTCCTCCCGAAAAAGCCTGCCTTAGCATCCGTCGAAGCAAACGGATTATGAAGAGAGAAAGAGCTTCTATTGATGACCATCGCATAGAAGACCAGCCGACCGTTCAACACCGTCCTTTGCGCGCCTCCTCAAAATCCACCGGTTGCTTCGCAACACAATCCGATGGTCTGGGTTTCGCATCGTTTCAGTCATTGGCCGAGATCTTCTGCGTGGTGGTGGCACCGGTGACGGCCGGCACAGCAGCAATAGCCGCAGACAGATCGGCTTCCAACCGCCTGAATGGCCGGAATCGGCTAGTCGGTGTCGATGTTTCCTTGGTGGCCTCCAGCAAAGCAGCCTTATCCTTCTCCGGGTCAAGGTAGAAAAATATATTGGGCATCAGAACCAGAACTTTTCGGCTTATTTGTCTCTTTTACTTATTTAATTTGTTTAGTACTTTTTCCGCCGATTTTTTTTTTGCATTTGTCAACGTCGATCGTCATTGCTGTCAAATGTCAGTGTCAAAATCCGTTACGTCGTTCGTGAAGATTTGGAAATTCTGAGTAACTCGAGTGGCTCAATTTGACTCAAAATTATTCAAAATTTCTCAAACTCACTCACTGTCCTACCCCTTGATTTAATTTATCATTTTTGGAAGAAAAAAACTCTCTTGACTTACAATAACTGACTAATTTTTCCTTCTTTTAAGGTCTCCTGACACAAGTTGAAAACTGTCTTGACTTGTGATATCTGCTAACAGAAGTTGAATTTTCGCTTTAAAGTTTTTTTTCCTTGTATTCTTTCTTGTTTCCATAAGGAAAAACTCTCTTGACTAGTGATAACAAATTTAAAAAGTTGTGTAAGTGGTCAAGTTTTTTTCCCTTACTTAAAGAAGGGAAAATTTAACCCGTGTCAGAAGTTATAATAACAAGGCTATAAATTTTTCCCTTCCTTAAAGAAGGGAAAACTCTCCTCCTCCCTTTTAAAGGAAAAATTCAACTTGTATCAGTCAGTAAAGTTTTCCTTTCTTTAAAGAAGGGAAAACTTTCTAGCCTTGTAATAACTGCTGACACAAGGTAACGTGGTGATTATTGCACTCGAGCGTAATATTTCAATCTTTATTTCTCGCATCACGTTCGAGATTTTTCGATCTAAATATTATGATCATAATTTGTCAATGGTAAGTCAAAAAGTCAAATTAAAAACATTTTCAAAATTCTAAAAAAAAAATCAAAAAGTTTGGAATTCAAAAATCCAAATTAAAGAGAAAAGAAATTTTAAAATTTAAAAAAAATCAAAGATTATGAATTATAGTTTTTTGTAAATTTGAAATTATGGAAATTTTGATTTTTTTTTTATTTTTTGGAAATTTTGGAAATTTTGGAAATCTTAAAACTTTTGGAAATTTTGAAAATTTTGGAAATTTGGAAAATTTTAAAAACATTCAGAAATTTTGAAAATTTTGGATTTTTTTTTTAAATTTTGGAAATTTTGGAAATTTAGGTGATTTTGAAAATTTTGTAAATTTTAGAAATTTTAAAAATTTTAGAGAATTTGAAAATTTTGGAAAATTTGGAAATTTTGGAAATTTTGGAAATTTTGGATATTTTGGAAATTTTGGAAATTTGGAAAATTTTAAAAACATTCAGAAATTTTGAAAATTTTGGATTTTTTTTTAAATTTTGGAAATAATTATAATCACCACGATAAATATTTCTGGGGAACGGTACATTCTGGGGAATGGTTTTCTGGGGAATAATACATTCTGGGGAATGGTTTTCTGGGGAACGGTTCATTCTGGGGAATTGATTTCTGGGGAATGGTATTCGGGGGAATGGTTTTCTGGGGAACGTGACACAATCCAAAATTTGTCAACTTTGTAATTTTAAAATTTCCGATTTTTTAATTTTTGATAAAAAAAGCTTACAGTTTAAACATTTTACACCTTTTAATTTTTAAATTTCGAATTCTTGAATTATATTTTTTTTTAATATGGATTTTAATTTTTAAACTTCAGATTTTGTTTTTTGAGTTGATAAATGTTTTTTTTTAATTATGAGTTAAAGAAATTCAGATTTTTTTAATTTTCGAATGACTGAATCTAAAGTCTCTTGAATTTTATTTTTTTTGAGTTTATGAACTCGGAAAACTTAACTTGAAATTTATGAATTATTTAATTTTTTAATATACATGTTGTTTTGAGTTGCTAAATTTTAGGATTTTAAATTTTGGATTTCTTAATTGAATGCTTGATTTTTTTTTGCCAGAAGTTAATTCAGCCAGAAAAAAATCAGGCATTTCTGCATTCTGCGTTTTGAGATTTTCAATAAGATCATATCGAATGTACAATTATTTAAACTTTTGTAATTTTCAGTTTCAATCATGTTAGCAAATCAAAATTATTAAATTGTTTCATCAAAACAATGCAAACAAGCATCGCGCGAAGAATCGTTAAAAGCCACTTTCCGTTTCTTTCCCTTTTCAGCTTGGTACTACAGATTGTCAAGGCAAACAGATTGGCCAATGTTTGACAGATCCAAACGCGCTGGACACCAACCGCCCTTTACGCCTAGCAAAACTGGCAGTGTTGCAAGCGCAAAACATTCGTTGCCAGTGCCGATTTATTTTGCATCGACCAATCTGTCTCCCTTGACAATCTGTACTTGGTACTGCTCAAAGTTCTCTTGGTTTTGTATGGTGAAAACACACTTCTCAAAAACAGGCAAAAATTTAAAAAAATATGGCTTTTTCGGGCCAATAGCTGTACTGCCCATGTTCGCATAAATGTCCCATGTGCAAAAACAGCAAGCTGAGATAAACGCATTTGAAGTTTGTCCCATACATAAGGCTACGTGTTAAGTTTTCGCGAAAAAACTGGATTTCCTCCTAATTTCTAGAACAAAGTACTGGATGTTATAGGCTTTTCTGAAAGAGCACACGATTTTGAACCAAACTGCATCTATAACTCGAAATCGATGAAAATGCATATGGGACATTTATGCGATCAGGGGCAGTGTATCCCTGTGAAAGTAGGGCCGGTTTTCCACCATATTTTTTCGCCATTTAAAATGGACGAATTAGTTCGTACGGTTTGTGTTTGGTCATAATCTCGCTGCGCGTCAGGTGACAATGAAGGAAAATGGTTTATCTGTGCTGGAAAGGGAAGTGTTCAAACCTCCGGTCATTGTGTCGCGTGTAGAGTGTCCAATTTCCCGTCCCGGGAAAAAAAATCCCGGGAATTCCCGGGATTTCCCGAAAAATAATATTTCCCGTTTCCCGGGAAATTTGTAAATTTCCCGGGAATTCCCAAAATTCAAGCGGAAGTATACATTTTCCTTAGTTTTTGGTACAATTTTTTTGAAAATTTATCAAAAAAAATGATGAGAGAACCTAACTTAATTTATTGATTTTAATCTACTGTGCATATTGAACTAAAAAGAAAAAATCAGGTTCATTTCAGGTGTGTTTCAGATTATATTTATTGTAAAACGGAGTAACATTGATAGAATTTCATTCTGTTTTTATATTTTTTTCCAGCTGGTAAGGTTTGTCTCAAGATTTTTATTTTGTAAAACATGTACTGGGGTAGGCCACACAAGGCCCATGCACTATTGTTGGAAAATAATGTTTTTCAATAGTATTCGAAAAATAGTAGCGTTGAAAATTATATTTAGCATTTTGGGGTGACTTTGTACAAAGTATTTGTTGTTAAAATCAGATTTAAAGTGTTCAAATTTTACACAATCACTAAGGTTGATGATAAGTTTTTAAGAAGAAAAAAAAATCAATGTGTAAATTTGCTTAACTAAGTTTATAAGCTTTTTAACAATATACATATAAATTTTAGGTGAAATTGATAAAAAGGCAAAATTTTGCCCAAAAATCGTTAAAATGAGTTTTGTTGATAAAATTACGATCTAGAACAAGTTATTTGCCATGAAAAACATAATTTCTGCATGATATTATTTTTTTGCTTTATGTGTCAACGTTATTCTTAAACATATTCCCTTGAAATGGTAACAGAGACAAATTTAATGCATTTTTATGGTTGAGAAGCATGGATTTTACTCACTGATTCAATATTTTATTTAAAAAATAATACTTCTCAACAAAAAAAAATCAATTGATTTTTTTTTGATTTGGTAGGAGTTGAAAGACAGCATATAAAATTAGATTTTTTTTTAATAAAGTTGTACATTAAAGTTGCTGTTCGTACAATTTTGTTGCAAAATATCAATCAGAAACTGGATAAGATCAATTTTTGAAAAATTTCAAAATTCCCGGGAATTCCCGGGATTTCCCGGGAAATTTGTTAAAAATTTCCCGTTTCCCGGGAATTTTGTAACCCCGGGAAATTGGACGCTCTAGTCGCGTGGGTTCAAGAAGAAGACCATCAACTGCGTGAATGCCTTCATTCACGTTACGGGCAGTTTTACGCCGGATGTGTACCGGGTGCCGATAGCTATCAAATCTAAATCATCTGTGAAGGCCCAGCGAAATATCTCGGATGGATCGCGAAAAAAGTATCAGGAATCACGGACGGAGAAGTAAAGCAACTCAAGAATGAAGATTTGAATTTACCATGACTTCAAGTTGAACATTTTGAAGCCCGTCTCAGATCTGAAATCTATGTGAAGACACTGTTTTTTGGTGAGACCTTTCCATTTTAATACAAAAACACGTTCATTTACACACACATATAGACAATTCATTGAAGACAACCACGCCAACCTTATTATATACGCGGTAGGGTGTTCCCTTGGTCGTTCGCTGTGAGTTGTGGATTGCCTGCTTCTCTAATGAAGGTTCGACTGAGGGGGCATGCTTATTAATTTCTCGTCGCTCCATACCCTCAGTGACGTGATGGGAGCAAGGGCGTCTATGCAAAGTGTCCCTACACCCGCTACAAATTTCCGGCGCTTGGGGAGGGAAGAGGGAAACCATTTTATTTTATGCGCCGGTATTTGTAGCATTAAAATTCGTGCAAAAAAACTTATGCACGTGGGTGTACAGATTACGGAGTAAAAGATGATCGAATTGTTCACCTAGCGCTCACATGTGTTCCAGGACCAAGTTGCCTGCGGGTATGGGGATCATACATACATACATACATACATATTTTTTCGCCATTTAAAATGATGGCCCGTGTCACCTTCAGACCTTGATGAATTATCAAAAGACCTTTCAAACCAGCCAACAACAAAAATTGGAGATCAGAGAATTGGGTTTTTGCGCTCCTTCAGAGCTATGTTTATCAAACTAAAATTTAAAATAATACTAAGTCAGAACCGTCAGAAAGGCAGAATAGGTACTAGAAGTTCACGTCGGTGTTGGCGAAGTGCTCTTTCGGCGGCCATTTTTATGCATTCTAGGTACTCAAAGTTTACGTCGGCGTTAGGGAAGCGCTCATTTTGCTTGCAAGCTTTTAAGTGATCAACTATTTATTTATGTTCTTGGTTCATCATTTAGAGCAGTCATCAAAGTAGTCCACCCAAGACTCTCTATGTACCACGAAACGATCAATAAAACTTGTATTAATTTAATATTAATCTTAGTTCTGAAGTACCTACTGCTACTTGTACTGCTAGCTCACTTTGATTAACTTTGCACTTGCCTGAAACCCCCTTTGTTTGTTGATTGTCAGAGAATTTCTTCTAAAACCCGATATTTTTCTTGTCTATTTCTACTCGTTACACCCCCTTGCTATTTATCCACCCTGCCATGGATAACATAAAAAATTGCGTTGTGTTTACTATTTTTTCTTCAAGACGTCCTTGGACCAATGTGCAAGCAACAAAGTGAATGGTTTCATTTCGACAACAACAACAACTACCAGAGTAGGTATCCACTTGTAAACAACGCGCAGCGGAGAGGAGGCTCGTCCGCCTGCTTAGAAGTGTGGTGAGATATTTTTCTCGTCGCTCGTCACGATTCGAGAAGCTTCCACGGAATTAAAAGTTGTTTACCGCCGATATGGGCGCTCAAAATAAATAATGCGAATATACCGTTTTACGTTCGTTTTGAATTGACATCAAAGAAATAGATTGCATTCCTTGCACTTGTTATGCAACCTCCCTAGGTTTGCTCAAACATCCGGCGGTTCAAGGTTTAAATTTAGAACCAAACCGCAGTTCAATGTCCGTTTCCATGGCGACCGACAACTACTATTGAAACAACAAAGGCCCACTTGCTTATGACTAAGCGGCAAGTTGGCAGAAATCTTTGTTCCATGGCACACTGCCAGCCTGCCAGGCAAAATCTTCTCTTATCACTGGATTTGCACACAAAATTTCACTATCACCGTCGTCGTGGTGGCCACTTCTCACCACAGGGTGGTGCTGCCAAGTGATAAGAGGCTGATAAACCTGTGCCAATTTGTTGCTTCCACATGGTCCAGATTTTCGTTCCTTTGTGCGCGAATTATGTCACGACGGCGTCAACGTACCTTTCGAGGTTCTCCGGTTTTCCCCAGCCCTTGCAGAAGAATTTGGTCAGTAGCAGGGACCGGTAGAGTCCGTCCAGACGGGATGGTGGCATGGTATTACGGACGATGCTTCCGGCGGCTCCTCACGACGAAAATAGCGCGCGACCGTCACTCGGCGGGTGTGCAGCACAAAAGTGGTCCGATGTCTCGGGTGTTATTTTCGCCGAGACTCGCGAAATGCGAAATGTTTTCTTGCTCACGACGCACGCACACAGGCACAGTGTTGGATAAAAATAATGTTTTCTTCCTTTCTTATCTCGTTTGCACTCCTGGGGCTGGAAATTGCGTCGTAGAATCTCGTTCCAGGATATCGCAGGACTAAAATGAACCAATTTCGCACCACCTCAAAAGTCCTCCTTCTCCGCCAGCTGCGCAAATTTCCGCTTTGCACTCGACTTCCCAGGTAGATTTTTCGAGACGTCTGACCGGGCCGTTCCGAGTTTCGAATACTATTGACAACATCCGCGGCGGCACCTCACGCGAACGGTGGCTCACGACGACGACGTCCGAACGATGAATGTGTGTTGTGCTGCTGCTGTGGGACGGCGGCGGCGGCAGTGTTTACAAAATTTTGACCACCCTCTCTCACTACTACCAGAGCACGGCTTGAACCGCACTCTCAGCTGAAGATGATGATTGCAGATTCGATGATGGGGACGGAAGGTTGTCTTGGTGTAATGAAAACGGGAAATTTTTAAAACGCTAAAATTTTGATGTTGTTGTCTGTCAAGCTAAGAGCGTATAGTTAATAAGTACACACAGCATACTGATTACTTGATTTTCTTGAAAATTATAAATTAAAGCGTGAACATATTTCTTGGTCTGTCAAGTGTCAAATTCTTTTCGCAAATAGAAGCAGCCGCGTGCATTTACGTAAAACAATCCGGATTTTAGTGACCGTTCCCGGTAAGTGTGGTCATTGGTCAAGTTTTCTTCGAAGAAAAGATTATTTTTTTAGGTTTGTTAGTAAATGGACCAAGTCCGGTTGCTGGGAGTCGAAATTCTTCTTTCCTTGTCCGGAGGATCCAAATCAGCTAAAAAAATGTTTAGTTTGTCGATTCCTCTCTGAGCTAGAAAACTGGACCTCTTGTTGACGACCGCCACTTCCATGTGGCAGCCGGCAATAATAAAACTGACCAACAAAAATTGACATAAATGACTTCGCATTTCCAATTCTGATTTGTTCCACAAAAAAAACACATACGTAAAATTGTTAGGATTTGTTGAAGAAAAAAAAATGTAAAAATCGAGCCAAACATTTCATTAGGGCACAAAACCAAAACGTAAACATTTGGGATTATTCCACTTTTCCATTCATTAGTACACTCCCTACATGCCCTCCAAGAATCAGATTGATAGCAAACAATTTTCTATTGAAAAAATCAAAAACACAAAAGGGCACATAACAATTTTCACTCCAAACCAGAAAAAAAGTTAAATTCTTGACTTTTTTTTGATAAGGTCCTATAAACAAATGTAAACATTGAGTATATCCCGCTTACTCCGATGGACTTTGACATAAGGTGTGAAAGGGATACACTCAATGTTTACATTTGTTTATAGGACCTTATCAAAAAAAAGTCAAGAATTGTTCCCTTTTCTTTTTCGTTAGTTTTTCGTGGTTAAGAAACTTTCAATGTTATAAAGTGAACTTTTCATACATTCTTAACACTTATTCACTTCAAAACAAAGTTTAGTTTACGTTTCACCAAGGATATCTGCAGAAAAAAATTCGTCGAAATACAATATTTAATACGGCCCCGCGGCTGCTGTTCAGTACACTTTTGAAGAATTTTTATGTTTCACATACCTTATCTACACCATTCGATCACAAAACTTCACCAATTATCAAAATTTCCGCTGAATTCCTCATTATTTCTAACTAAACAAAAAGGCCCATAAACATCATTAAAAACAACAATCAGGTGACAGCGCTTTAGTGCCCTTTCAGTTCTCTTCGAAATTGCATTTAGAAAGGGCCCATTATGAACAACAGTTGGAAAGCTAAAAGGGCCCAAAAACGAGATTTTTTAAAATTATGAGTTTTATTGCGAAAATCAACATAAATTCAGAAGCATTGAAGCAGGGTTGAGGATAATGATGTGTTTCATCGTATCATCAGTAAAAATACCACCAGTCAAGCTTTCTTTTTAAATAGAAATTGAAACAAGGTGTCCACTTTTTGCCAGCGATTTTCTCGAATCGCGGTTTTTGGTTTTGTGTCCTAATGAAATCGTGCTTGCCATTTCATTAGGGCACATAACTTTTTTAAACAAGAGTGTGTCCCTTTCACACCTTATGTAAACTGTCATTCGAGTGAAAGGGATACACTATTGTTTACAAAAGTTATGTGCCCTTTTGAAATGTTAGGCTCCAAATGTTTGGCTCGAAATCTGGCTGAGAGAAAACACTTAAAAATGAACAAGCCGTTCTCTCTCTTTCGTGAGACATCGGAAAATTTCGAGCTTATTTATTTAAACGTGTACAAGTGGAAATCGATAAAAGTATCGTCGATAATATTATCGTCTGACGATAACGCTAATCTATCGTTATCGTTATTTCGATAATTCTATCGGCGATAATCTTATCGCCGATACACGACGATAACTAATTTTTAAAATCTTTCTAAAATCGATTAAATCAACCAAATCATGGTAAGTTTTTAATGCTTTGACTAAGAATATATTTTTTTAAAAATCTAATAAGTTTCAAAGTAAAATATGTACTCAAAATTGTTCACAAAACACCGTATTTTTTCAACAATACTCAAATTTTCATAATTTGCAATATAGGTATCAAACGATATGTATGTTTTTTTCACACAAATAAAGTATTTTTTTAAATACTATAAAAAACAAGCCCAACCCGACAAACTGCGTCTTGACTTTTGTTAGCCATTTTGCTTATTCAGCCTCCTGTGATCAAAATTTGATTTTACGTAAATTTTTCCATACAATCTACAGTCGGTCCCAGAGTGGCCAAAGTGGCATTTTTTAGCATATAAACCTTCCTTGGGCTTACACGAACCTAACGCAACAAAAAGCGCCTCGATCCGACGTTCCGTGTTCAACTGATTCGCGTTCGAACAAAACCATCCAATATTTTTAGTTTTTTGAAAATACTAAAATATTCACAAATTACCGTTTTTTTCTAAAATACTAAAATTTTCAAAATATGCAATATGGGTATCAAACGAAGCGAAATTTTGCATGCTTCATACATACATTCAAATTGTGTATGCTTCATATCATACAAAATTTTGCGTCGTTTGATACCCATATTGCAAATGTAAAAAAAATAGTATTTTCGAAAAACAAGGGTAGTTTGATTTTTTTTAGCATTTTAAAAACTCTAATACAAAGCATACTAAAAGCATTTTAGTATTAAAAAAAACTCTCTCAATGTAAAAAAGCTAACCAAAATTCATTTCGTTTGATACCCATCTTGCAAATTATGAAAATTTGAGTACTTTCGAAAAAAAGGTATTTTGTGAACCAGAGTAGGTCCTATAAACATATGAACCACAATAGTTTATTGGACCTTTAAAAAAAAAACTCTAGATATTTTACTTTGAAACTTTTTTTAGATTTTAAAAAAATATATTCTTAGTGAAAGCATTGAAAATTTAACATGATATGGTTGAATTAATCGATTTTAGAAAGATTTTAAAAATGAGTTATCGTTATTGGTGATGAAAGCTAGTCGTAAAGTCTTTCCGCTTAGGAACGATAAGATTGGTTTTCCCGGATCCTGGAGGTCGTCTGGATCTTGGCAGCTTTACGGCGCGTGCCACCGTTTGGTCGACTGAGGATAAAGGGAATAGTTTACTGTCGTGACACGCTGTAACGGATCCGGAGCCTCAGCAGTCTTCAAACCATTAACCCATCCTATGGGCAAAACTTACAAATAATAATATATTATATGTTCTTCTAGGTACACTTAACCCCCGATGCCACCGGGGCCCGGTGGTTGGTACACTTTTTATTTTGTACCTCGTTGGTTTGACAAAGTCAAACTAATAAGTGATGAAATGTCACTTTTTACAGGGCGCTCACGCATACTATCAAACGTTTGGTAGTGTGTGTGAACTCCGTGTAAATGGGGTGTCTAACTAAAAAGTTACCCCGTTCGTTTGAAAACAGTTGGTGTCAAACCATCGGGGTTTGAGTGTAGAAGAACAAAACGACCTATTTGAAGAAAAGTGCCCACGTGAACCAGATCACCACTTGATGGAAAGTGCTTTTACTCTGTAGTAGAGTAGCACGGGGAAAAAGTACGCACCGGTCTTTTTGATACTTAATTTTTGACCAAAAAGCGCATATTCAGGTTATTTTTCGGGTATATTTTAGGCGGTTACACATTTTATTAAAAGTTTTTGTCTATGGTTTGTTTCGACTATGGTTTGTTATTTCAATTTTTATATTTGTTAAGCGAAAAATCCATTTGCCCCGCGTTGTGCGTATACCTTTGCCCCACATACGGGGAAAATTAGGGTGGTTCGTCGCTGAAATTCGCAATTCGCAATTTTCAGTGTAAGAACGGGCCTTGACCGATCTTATGCACCAGGTTCCCGACGAACACGCACTGCCCTTACACCTACATCTCACCCTTGCTCTGAGTCAGTACGAGCAACACGCTAGAACACGCTTTGAGTGTTCGTGCCAGGCATGCACACCTTCTTTTCCGGTTACGCATTTTAACTCGGCCGGGGGTGGTACATTACGTAGGGTTTGATGTAAGTATAAGCGCCTAACCATTTATAGTGTGCCTATCAACTTTCATTAAAGCAAAAACTGTCATATTTTTAGTTTGAATTCAAAAACTAATTGTTATTTACAGTGTATTGTTTTCTCCTGAAACCTTTCCTAGTGTTGAGTCGTGTTTACTGCCGTTCTACGCATAATTGTCCCATGTTCAAAAAAGTGCAACTGAGAAAAACGCTATTGAAATTTTTCGACCGATTCTGTGTTTCTACGCATAATTGTCCCGTGGGTTCCTATTCGCCCTATGTGTCCCTAATCACCCCAGTTAGCAGTTTATCACCCTTATTTGTGATTCTCTTGCTATACAACAGGTAAACGTGACATAATTCTTAATAAAACTAATGATTCCGTGTAAGAAAATACTTGGTGGGACAATTATGCTTAGAAGCTTAACGATGGGACAAACAGACTTGGTGTTGTTTTTCATGAGTTTCCGAACAGAGTACCAGATTTTATGTGTTTTTCTTAAAGTACACATCAAACTAAACTTAAAACTGTCATAAAGTCAAAATCGTCCAAAACTGACATGGGACAATTATGCGTAGAACGGCAGTTTATCTGTTGCTATTTCTTTTGTCGCGGTGTTTTGTTACAATATTTTGGTCCTAAGCATTTTAGAAAAGTTTTTCAAAAGTACAATAGTAATATTTGTGTTAATCCTTTAATCATTCCATAAATTGAGTAAGGGCTCGAACCTCACTTGCTTAAGAAAAAGGTGAAGTTTCAAAACAATGGACAGTGAAGGAAATATACTAGGTAAAGAATCAATAGTAAAAGAAAGATAGTAATTTATGAAGTAGATAAAGAAATTAACAATAGTTAATAAATAGAGGTAACAAACAAGCTTAGATTGTATTGAGGGCAATTTACAGGGAAGATGAGAAATTATTCAAATAGATAAATAAAGAAAAGGCACATGATAAACAAAATCGCTGCCAAGTTAAGGGAAAGCAGGCAGTTTGTTACAGCAGCATCAATAGCTGAAATGGAAAGAAGAGAAACCCCGTTCTGCGATGCTCAGGTACATCCACAGCAGTTGACTCAACATACTGCGAATCAAAACAATACCGTCTACAATCACAAATTACTTCCCTTTCCCACATTGACGAGCCCCTTTCTTCTAGCCGTCTCTACTCTGACCCTCGCTGGTCAAAGGTTTACGAGTCGTTTCCACAGACCACCAGCTAGGTTACACCTTGTCATCATGATGACTAAACCAAGCCAACGTGGAGGTAAGAAAATAGGACACTTGCAAGGAACCAGAGCCATGCTGTTTTGTCCAAACAGTACTACGGATGTAGTTGGGCTCCTTCTGGGATGTTCCTCGCCTGGGTGTCAACCGACGAGTATCATCAGTATCATGCACCCTTGGCCTGCAGGGTGGTTCGTCGCTGAAATACGCAGAAATTTTGTTGGTCGGTGTAATCCTGGGGTGACCAAAGTACGGCCATTTTTAAGTTATACTTTTTGTTAAAATGCATGTGATTTTGGTTGATGTAGGAATATTTGTTTCTTTTTAGCAATGGAGCTTGTCACCAAGACTCAACCCGGTCTTGTCGAAACCATCGTAGACCCCGCGGTAACGGTTCTACAATTTCTCTTCAAAGTAAACCAGAGCCTGGTCAACTTGGGCGCGGAGGCAGCTGTTGCAGTTGCGAAAAGTTTGCAGGCTGGAGCCATTCAATCTGTTGAAGCCATTGGCTCCTCTGGAGCTGCTGCTGCCTCTGGGGTTACTGGCACAGGATCCGCTTTATCCTGCGGTGCCGTTGGTACGGGTGCCGCTATAGCTGCTGAAGCTACAGTATCTACTGGATTTACAGGAGCCACTCTAACCGCAATAGCTACCGAGAGTGGTTTAGCCGCTGCAGCCGCCGGTGTAGCCGCTGGGGCCGCTGTTGGAACCGCGATTGGAACTGCGATTTCTCCCTCTGCTGCTCCCGAGGAAGTTTTACATGATGTGGGCGATGGAACTGTTTTAGTTCAACTGAAACCACATCGTAGTCCAATCTCTGCATTTATCGAGTTCTGTAAAAAGGGTACAGAACATTTTATTGATTTTTTTTCTTCTGAATCGTCGGAAATAGTAGTCTTTGAAGGTAACAAAGGTGCTGCTGATGCAGCCACTAGTGCAGCTTACCTTAGAAGAAAATACATCAAAACAGCTGAAGCAAATCTAGACGATCATGATGAGGAAGAAGAAGAAGAGGAGGAAGAAAGTGAATGTGTTATGAAGGAAAATGGATTTGAAACTGATGACGAGGAATGCTTCCCCAATGTCAAACCTGCACAAAGACGCATAATAGTGTTGAAACGAGAATCCCCAAATAACGATGGTACGCTAACCGGAAGTTATCACCTGGTTCGTCGGCTTACGCGGTTTCTCCGCGTTGCTGGGGTTGTACGTTTTGTGCGGTATGCTTGTAACGATCAAACATTGAAAGTTTTCCAAACAGGTGCCTCCAAATCTAGGGACCAGGTGTGCCACATAAAAAATCATCACGCTTCTCATGTCGTTAAATTGCAAGTCAAACCTGGTACTGGAGTATTTATCGAAGCAATTTTGCTCAAATTTTTGGGCCATACTCACTGCTGCCATAAACACTTTAACATATGGATTGGCAGAGGCATTGACACACTTCAGGAAAAATTGCTTCCAGTTCTATTGTCCGTGAGATGGGAATGTGAGACCGCTGAAAATCTATCCGAGAGGGCAGTTAATGTCCTCACAACCATCAGAAGTAAATGGCTAGCGTTGATTCAAGCAGAACTTACCGCCCGTAATTATTCGATGGAACAACGAGAAGAGTTAGTTATAGCCTTTGACTTTATAGAAGCTGTAAGCGTAGAATATCTTTTTTCTAAAATTGAAGTAGGTCACATCTATATGCTTAAAGAGATTAAACCCCGCTAAAAACTGTTAATTACCCGTAAAATCGGTGCTTTTAGGAGTTTGCAAATTTCAAATATATCAACAACGTTTAGATTTGCCGGAGAGTGCGAAGAGATTTGTCCACTCTGAAAATGATACAGAATTTATAATCGCAAAAAATACAGAACAAATCGAGTTCTGCAAAATTCTAGAATTATCTAGACATTCTTACAAAAGGGTTTTAAAGCCCTATGTAAATTTTTATGTATCACAACGGAATTAGCTGTCAAATAGAACCTTTTCTGTCAAGAAGGGCCGCGAAGTCAATTTTGTGAAAATTCGCAATTCGCAATTTTCAGTGTAAGAACGGGCCTTGACCGATCTTATGCACCAGGTTCCCGACGAACACGCACTGCCCTTACACCTACATCTCACCCTTGCTCTGAGTCAGTACGAGCAACACGCTAGAACACGCTTTGAGTGTTCGTGCCAGGCATGCACACCTTCTTTTCCGGTTACGCATTTTAACTCGGCCGGGGGTGGTACATTACGTAGGGTTTGATGTAAGTATAAGCGCCTAACCATTTATAGTGTGCCTATCAATTTTCAGTAAAGCAAAAAACTGTTTAATTTTTAGTTTGAATTCAAAAACTAATTGTTATTTACTGTGTACTGTTTTCTCCTGAAATCTTTCCTAGTGTTGAGTCGTGTTTATCTGTTGCTATTTCTTCTGTCGCGGTGTTTTGTTACAATGTTTTGAACCTAAGCATGTTATTAAAAAGTTTACCAAAAGTACAATAACGTTGTGTGTGACTTTGATCATTCAATATATTGAGTAAGGACTCAAACCTTACTTGTTTGAAGAAAAGGGCGTAGATTAAAACAATAGACAATAAAGGAAAGCAAACTACATAAAGTTCGATACTGAAAGAATAAGTGTATGTTGAAGGAAAGAAGAGTAAAAGCTGTATGAAGTAGATTAAAAATATAGGCAATAATTTATGAAAAAAGCTATCTGATAAAGGATAAATAATATCATATAAGCTTAGATAGCATTAATGACAACTTCAGGAGCCGATTGGGGATGTTAGGGAAAACACAAAGCAGTTAAAACTGGCAAATAAAGTAGAGGAGACTTGACAGATAAGTGAAACAGGACTAAAGTAGTTGGAGATAAGAAGAAGAGATACTCCGAGTTGCGATGTTCTAGGTACATCCACAACAGTTCGTTCAACATGCTGTGGATCAAAACAATACCTTCTACAATCACAAATTACTTCCCTTTCCCACATTGCCGCTTTATGATGTAGTCCATGCTCTGCAAAGAAAGGGATGTTAGTAAAATATAAACACTATAAAATATCGATACAGTTACTTTCGTGAACCTGAGTGACATCAGGGTTTCTAATGTTGTTGCTGTTGTCTCCAGTGTGATAATATCACTCCAAAGTGGTTGTCGTGGTGCAATCGTTCTCCAACCGCAGGCCCAGACACGACATGAAAATGGAAACAAACAAAAACAAAACAAAACAAAAAGATGCATTAGTATAAGAAAATGAGAGAAACGAAAGATCATGCAATCAAAATAAAATGGTGGATAGTAAACAGAAGCAGAATTAGAAAATCAGTTATACATAATAAAGAAATAGAAGATAGATAGTAGCTGAAAGTGGAAAGAAGAGAAACCCCGTATTGCGATGTATCAGGTACATCCACAACAGTTAACTCAACATGCTGTGAATCAAAACAATACCGTCTACAATCTTCCCTTCCCACATTGCGCATCCCTTTCTTTTGGCCGTCTCTACTCTGACCCTCGCTGGTCAAAGGTTTACGAGTTCGTTTCCACAGGCCACCAGCAAGGTCACGTGTTGTCATCATGATGACGAAACCAAGCCAACGTGGAGGTAAGAAAATGGGTAACTTGCAAGGAACCAGAGCAGCTGTTTTGACCAAGGTCTAGGTCAGCTAACAGCACTACGGGTGTAGTTCCGCTCCTTCCAGGATGTTCCTCACCGGGTGTCAACCGAAAAGGTATCATTTCACCCTTGGCCTGCAAGTCAATTTTGTGAAAATTGATTTAAAAATCCCTTTTAAATCCTTTGTGGTCGTACAAAGGGTCCTTGTAGAGGAAGGTGGGGCAAGACGTACGGCAGTAATTTTTACAATTTTGATTATTTCCAGCATGAGAAATTGTTGCAATTAGTTGCTTCTACTACCACATAACCGCCAAAACGACGTAAACGCCACGGGGCATAAGATTAAATGAAGATTTTTTCAAAACCTTTGTTTTCTTATAATATTTGGAAAGTACAAAATAAGCCTTAGGGTTCGTTTTAAGGCTCATTTTATCGAAATGCTATTTTTCCTAGATTAGTAGTGTCCCTACCAATGACTTCCACCTATTATAAAGTATGATTTAATTTTTAGTTATTTTTGTTGAGAGCTTTTCAAAAATCTTGTTCAGGTGGGGCAAGTGTGGATTTTTAGTATGGAAAAAAATTCGAATTGCTGCAAAAATATATTTTATTGGGAAATAAATACATAAAAGTACTTAAAAACTGATAAACAATTGTTAAAAAAATTTCCATACAAAATCTAGCGATATTATGAAAATTTACTATTTATCATATAAGTAATATTTTTTTTTTTTTCGTAAAAACGATCAAATATTTAGTAAAATATTATTATTTAATCTAAAAATGAAAGAAACGTTTCAAATACATTCTAATCTGATGTATCTAAGTGATAAAAGTACAATTGTTAGCAAATTAACATGTTGTTCCATGCCTTGTTCCTCTTGCCCCCAAGGGGTTGTTCGTCTTGCCCCACTAGTTGAATAGAACGTACGGAAAATCATAAATTTTAAAATCCATTTTTAACATAAATAAACTGGATTTTTAAAAAAACTTGTTCTATCAAAGTCTTAGTCAAGACTTGGAATAAGATGATTATTAAAAAATCCGACAGATTTTTTAACGTTTTTTTTGGGTTATAACGAGCATTTCCTTAGCTTGTTACACTTGCCCCACTTTCCCCTACTCGGAAAAATAAGCTTTATCGCTGTGAACGATAATATCACAAATTTAAGCTTAATTTTAGGATCCAAATCCGGGGGCTGGCAAAAACCAAACGCACCAATTTTACATGTTAAATCCAATTTGAACTTCAAAATGAAAGCGCCAGGTCCCGTCGCAACCAATCAAGCTCATATTTGGGAAATTTCAAAGTTTAAACTTTTTTTTATTTTCCAAAATTACAAAAAAAAACATTAAATAATTTTCTAAGTTTTCTAAAATAAAAAAATTCAAAGCCTTCAAAAATTTAAATAAATTTTAAAATGAAAAAAAAATTAAATTGGAAAATTTTAAAATTATTAAAGATTTTTTTTTAAATCTACACACTTTGTAATTTTCAAGAATCAAAAAAAATCCTTAAAATTTCATTTTTTTTCAAAAAATTTTAAATCATCATTCCTTTTCCAAAATATTCAAAGTTCTCAAAATATTCCAAAATTTTCAAAATAGGTATTCCAAATTTTCTAAAATTTCAAATTTTTCTAAAATTTCGAAATTTAATTTAGTTTTTCCACTTTTAACTTCTAAAAAAAAACTTCGAAAATTTAAAAAAAAAATTAAAGTTTCAAAACATTTAAAAATTTCAACAATTTTAAAAACATTGAATTTTTTAAATTAAAACACTGCAATTTTCAAGAATTTTGAAAAATTTCCCTACATTTTTTTTTCCAAAATTTTCAAATTATTAAAAAAAATAAATTTGGAATTTTATTATCAAAAAAAATAAATTAAAATCAAGGTTGTTAACGATATAATTATCGTCGTTACGATAATATATCGATAATCTATATTCCGATAATTCTATCGGCGATAATTATATCGACGATAACGGACCATAACTTATATTTAAAATATTTCTAAAATTGACTAAAACCAACCTACTTATGTTGAATGTTCAAGCTAGTATATATTTTTTTTTATAATACGGTTAGTTTTAAAGAATAAATACTAAAAAATATCACAAAATACCGTATTTTTTTTAAAGTACTCAAATTCTTATAATTTGCAATATGGGTATCAAACGATTCAAAGTTTTGTATGTATTTTGACTGTTTTAGAGTTTTTGAATGAAATATTAAAATTTTCACATAATACCGTATTTTCTCTAAAATACTAAATTTTGTATAATTCTCAATGTGGGTATCAAAGGATTCGAAATTTTGCATGTATTTTAACTGTTTTAGAGTTTTTTGAAAGAAATACTAAAATTTTCACAAAATACCGTATTTTTCGATATGGAATTTTCGAAATTTGAGTATTTTATTCAAAAAACTCTAAAACAATCAAAATGCATGCAAAATTTCGCATCGTTTGATACTCATATTGCGAATTATAAAAATTTGTGTATTTTCGAGAAAAATATGGTATTTTGTGATTTTTTAGTATTTATACTTTGAAACTTACCATATTATCAAAAAAATATTTACTAAGAGGAAGCTTGAAAATTCAATTTTAGAAATATTTTAAATATAAATTATCGTCCGTTTTCGATGATAAAATTATCGCCGATAGAATGATCGGAATAACGATAACGATAGATTATCGTTGTCGTCCCGACGATAATATTATCGACGATCATTTTATCGATAAACAAAAACATTTCTAATTTTCTAAAATTCCTAAATTTTCCACAAAACTTTTAAAATTTTATTTAATTTTTTTTTAGGAAATTTTAAAATTTTGATAAAAAAGGTTAGAAAATTAGAAAAAAGGTTCATTTTTGAATTATTTTTAAATTCTATTCTATTGTTCTAATTTTTGAAATTTTTGCGGCCAATTTTTTCCCAAATTCTCCTTGTTTCAATAGCTTCTGATTCTAGGTGGCAAATACGGGGAAATTAAAATTAGTCTTGTGTCAGCAGTTAGGCCGTTGCTAATATTTTTTGAAGTTTCAGGGGACCAATTTTTTTTTCTAAAAACTTCAAAATTTAATGGAAAGAGAAGTCTAATGAACCGAAAATAATTTGAAATGCATTTTCCTGAGTTTAAAATCATGTTTAGCATGATGGAGATCGATCAACAATATTTTATTTTTTTGTGAAATTCCGTTGTACAGTACCGAAAAAAGTTTTTTTTTCGACAAAAAAAAATATTTCGCAAATATGTACTTTGATATTTTGAAAACTAAAGGTTGCAAAACATCTTGGTAGGTGTAAAATGCAATTTAAAACATTTTTTTTGAATAAAATGTTAGAACCATGGTTTGTTATTTAATTCAATTCAATTCAATTCATTTTATTTACCGAAATAACAATTTTACATCTTGTGTGATTGGCTGGTTCATAGAGATATGGTGTTCCTTGCAACTATTTCTTTTTCATTTACCGCTTGGTAACAGAAGGTTCTTTAAATGCAAATAGTCAAAAACTAGGGAAAATTTGGCCAAAAAAACCTAGTGAGATCGTAACTTGGGGTTCCTTAAAACTAATATCACAGAAGAGTGGTGGGGTCGAGTTCTGCTCCATTACAGGGGAAGGATGGCTTCTATCAGTGGGTTGTCCGACATCTGGCAGCTGGTCCGGAACTTCTGGAACAGGCGATCGATAAACTGGTCGATCGTCTCCAGTTCGGCAAGCTGGTGGAGATCATCGGTGGGGTGCCACGGATTGAGGTTGTGGATCATCTTCAGCAATTTGTTCTGCATCCTTTGAAGCTTTTTGCGGTGGGTAGCTGCGCAAGTTTTCCACATTGGAGATCCGTACGTCAGGACTGCACGGAAAACGCACTTGTAGAGCAACAGCTTGTTGTGGAGTTGTAATCGAGAGCGTCGGTTCACCAGCGAGTAGAGAGCCTTCGTCAGGTTTTTGCACTTTTTGAGCGTCTGGTCGATGTGCTTGTCGTAGCGAAGCCCGGTGTCTAGGACAAAGCCTAGATACTTGGCCTCTTTGGACCAGTCCACCTCCAATCCACAGACTTTAACCTTGGAACTCGGGAGGTACTTGGGCGCTCTTCGGCGCGTAAAGTAGATGGCTTGCGTCTTGGAAGGGTTGATTTTAATCCTCCACTTTTTTTGAAACTCCTCCAGACGGTTCTGAGCAGCTTGAAGTTTGATTGTGACGATTTTCGGATCGTTGTCTGTTGCAAAGAAGCCAGTATCGTCAGCAAAGAACGCATACGACACTCCGTCAATCATCAGTACATCAGCAGTGAAGATGTTGTACAGCGTTGGGCTTAGAACCGAGCCTTGGGGCACGCCACAAGGTATTCCGTGGATGGCCGACATTGCACCGTTGACGTTCACTTGAAAACTTCTGCCCTTCAGGAAGGAGTGCAACATTTTGACAAGATACAGTGGGAAGTTGGCTACTACCAGCTTGTGGACAATAGCTTCCTGCCACACCGTGTCATAAGCTTTCTCTACGTCCAGCATCAGCATGCCCGTAGATTTCTTCGAGGCAAATCCTTTCTTGACTGCTTGCGCGATCCTCACGAGCTGGTGGTTCGTCGAATGCGCTCGCCTGAATCCGAATTGCTCGTCGGGGACGATGCGGTTGTTGTCCAAGTGTCGGTTCATTCGTGCGAGTATTATCCGTTCCAGGACCTTACTGAGCGTACTCAGCAGGCTTATGGGACGATAGTTTCCGGGTTGCGTGATGTCCTTATTCGGCTTTGGTACAGCTACCACCAACGCGTGTTTCCACGCAGCAGGAAAGTAGGTCAGCTTCAGGCAGGCATTGTAGATTTTTGTGAGGTAGATTAGTCCTTTTCGTGGGAGGTGCTTCAGCGTTATGTTCCGCAGACCGTCTTGACCTGGTGCTTTCCTGTTTTTCAGCTTCCGGAAGATAGCTTTGATCTCACTTGGCTTTGTGTATGTGGACCAGTCGTCGTTGCTTTCGTTCGCCTCTGTAACCAGCGACATCGAACGCGCTACCTCATCGTGCACGGAAGGGTCTCCCGGCAGGGTGTTGTCGTGTGCCCTTGCGAAACATTCAGCAAGCACTCTGGCTTTCTCCGCGGGGGAGATGACCAGGCCATCATCAATACGAAAAGGAGGATTGTGTTTAACTTTGTTCCGTACGAGCTTGGAGATTTTCCAGAACTTTTTGTGGCCATTGGCGATATCGCGGACCGTATCGCCGAAATTTTTGTACTTCAGTTCGCTGCACTCTTTTTGGATCCGTTGGTTCAGCGTTTCGACGATCAGGCCCAGAACAGGATCTCGCGAACGGATGAACTGCCTTCGGCGGGTGTTCCGCAGTGTAATCAATAGCTTAATCCCATCCGGTAGGACCACTTTCTGCGGATTGTGCTCCACCCAGGGGACTGCAACGTCTTCAGCTTCCAGCACAGCAGTCGTGAATAGGCGAATAGAGGCGTCAATTTCGGCTGTTGACTGGATGCTGTTTAGCGCCTCAGCCGTTCCGTCCAGCTTTCCGCCAACTTCCCGCTGGAATCGGACCCAGTTTGCTCGGTCGTAGCAGCGAATTCGTTTTGCTTGTGACTCCACCTGGATGTTGCAGTCGATCTCAAATGTCACGGGCAAGTGATCTGACGAAAGCTCTTGGTGAGTTTTTGGAACTGACATGTTGACCCGATTATTGGACAGAACCAGATCGATGATCGATGGGCGTGCACGACCACGCGGGATGTACGTCGGCGTTGTGGGTGCATGGATGAAGAAGTCAGATGTGCGAAACAGGTTCATCAGAATGTTTCCAGTCTGGTTCGCCCGCGAGCAGTTCCACATCCTATGGCGTGAGTTGAGATCCCCCACGATGAAGTAAGCTTCACTTTGCCTCGTCAGGGACCCGATGTCTCGTTTGAAGTTGATTCGATCTGCTTTGCTGCGTCCTCCCGGGAAGTAAGCAGCAATTATGTTGATTGGAACGCCCATTGTTTGAACCCGAACGCCAACAGCTTCAATCACCTTCGTCCGTAGATCGTCCATCGGCTTGAAGTCAATTCCCCTTTTGACCAGAACAGCAACTCCGCCTCCTCTTTCGGCAATTTCCGATGATCGATCCTGTCGTACAACTGAGTAGCCATCGATGAAGAACGAAACGTTTTCCTGGAGCCACGTTTCAGTAATAACGGCAACATCAATTTTCTGCGACACAATGAACTCAGAGAGTTCAAGTGCCTTCTTCGGAACGGATCGTCCGTTCCAGTTCAAAACTTTTAGTTTGTTCAAGCTAGTGAACGTAAATGTACTTCACCATAAGCTCGTGTAGAGCGAAGAACTGTTCCTCTCTTGTCGTACACTTGCTGAGCCGAGCGTACATTTCCCTCGCCAAGCCCAAAAACTCGGTTACTGTAAACAAATCATCCTGAGAGCCCTCTTTTTGTTCAGCCGATCCGCGAGCTCCAGTGCTCGGACCAGCAGCGATGTTTGCGAAAGACAGTCCAGGTGCCACCACGTTCGAGGTGAACTTTCGTGGCGAAGGTGATACTTTCTCAGCCTGCGGGGGTGCTTTGCGAGGTTTTTTCTTCTCCTGGTGCTTGAGATAGTCTTTGCGAGCGGAGCAGTCCTTGAAGTTGGCCGTGTGGTTGAGTTTACAGTTGGCACATCTGATCTTCTGGCGGACGTCCTCCGGAGCCTTCTCTAGTTCGGCCTTCGTTGGGAGCTGGCATTCGTTTGATCCATGTTTGTCTCCACACTTAACACAGCGTGGCGCCATGTTGCAGTAACGGCTGCCATGGCCGAACCCTTGGCAGCGGAAACATTGCATCACTTCCGTTTTCCGGGTGTAGAATCGCCACCAGACCACAACGTTCATGATGCACTTCACTTCGCGCAGTTGAGTCAGCTTTACCGAACCCTTCGCAAAGTTGAGAAGGTAAAGCGCTCGATTTCCATCATCCGATTTGAAAAGCACTTTGACATCCCGCGGGAAGATGTCGTTCTTTTCCAGTTCTTCGATCAGATCATCGACTTCGAATAAGGGAAGACCCGAGAGGACAATTTTCACCATCGCGTCCTCCGGCCTAGCGTGGGTGAAAAACTCCGCATTGCTCTGCTTCAGTTCGGTGGTAATTTTCTGGTGGAGTTCCGCGCACTTTACCTTGATCTGGACAGCTTTCTCAAAATTGCGTAGGCTGTAGCTGCCTCCGCCACCTCCAAGACGTGAAATCAGCTTGTTGATTTCGATCGCCGACTTATTCCGCACCGTTATTGGGGGGCATCGGGTTTTAGCAGTTTTCGTGACGCGGATGTTAACAACTCCCGGGATGCTGTCACCACTGATGCTGCTGAACTCATCGTCTTCCATCGACTGGAGAGGGTCAAACCCGTTGGAAAGTGGGATTGGCTGGGTGGACGCGCCGGCCCAGGTATTTTCGTTTTGCGTGGTGGTCAAATCCGAGTAAGACGCCCTTCGCCGGAGTGAATAGCCGTGACCAGCTGCTGCGAGTTTTTTCACTTCGGTGTCCAAAGTTGGGTTAGTTTTCAGCTTCGGACCGTAGTCCCGCCGATCGAACGTATGCTGAGACGTCTTTTTCACACCCGGAACACCATCCGGTGGGGGCTTTGGTTTCTTTTTTCCCATATCCGGTAGGGAAACCGCGCGAGATTTCGACCCGCGATTTACGATCGACGATTTTGAAAGTAAACAAGCCCGAGAGCGATTACTCAACGATGTTGACTGGTTGGTAGCTGTCAACGAACTATTTGTTATTTAAATTTTTACATTAATTTTATTTGTTATTATTTATAATTTAACATTACTGAAAAAGGAGGGCACCGGGACCGTGGTGTAGGGGTAAGCGTGGTTGCCTCTCACCCAGTCGGCCTGGGTTTGATCCCAGAAGGTCCCGGTGGCAAATTTTGAGACGAGATTTGTCTGATCACGCCTTCCGTCGGACAGGGAAGTAAATGTTGGCCCCGGTCTAACCTAGAGGTTAGGTCGTTAGCTCAGTCCAGGTGTAGGAGTCGTCTCCCTGGGTCCTGCCTCGATGGAGTCGCTGATTGGCAGTTGGACTCACAATCCAAAGGTTGTCAGTTCGAATCCCGGGGTGGATGGAAGCTTAGGTGTAAAAAGAGGTTTGCAATTGCCTCAACAATAAAGCCTTCGGACACCTAGTTTCGAGTAGGAATCTCGTAATCGAGAACGCCAAGGCAATGCTGTAGAGCGAATAATTTGATTTGATTTTGAAAAAGGAGGGAAAATTTCTTAGAATAAAAGTCTATTATTAGCTCAAGAATTGTTGGCAAAAAGAAGAGAAAACTCTTGGCAAGAATAAAAAGACTTTGTCCAGTTTTTTATTTTCTAAGATATTCTAAAAAAAATCTATTCTTTGAATTTACTTGGCGACTCAATTACTAATATTGTTCGCATAAGAAACTTTTCTGGGGAAGGTGACACAATCCTGTTATGCTCGCAAAATTGACCCGTTTTGTTACATCCTTATGACCATAAATATACATTGAAAATATTTTTTTGTTAAATAAATAGGAATAACATTTTGTAAAAATCTTCATTATCAAATAATAAATAAATAAATGATAATAATTCAGAATCGTTAGAAATGACATGGGACAACTAAGCGTAGAATGGCAGAAGAGGACTGTGATATCAAAATGGAACCCGTGCTTCATCCGTTTTCATTGGAGGCTTCTAATTCAATTCATCTTAATCAATCCAGTCTATGAACTTATAATCCGCTGGTCACATTTAGAACATGTGCCAGGCAGGAGGTTTGTAGTCGATGCCTCTGAGTTGGAACGAAATTCCCTTCAAACATACATAAATTAACTGTCTATCGCTGTTTTGTGAAACAGCAAAAAACAAGACTTAAAAAATGCTCACGACGATGATGTAAATGACGCGCGATGATTTCCGCTTCTCCGCTTCCTCGTTCCGGCTAGGCCGCTTAGGCAAGCAGCTTCGTGCGGGTCGAGAAGGCCACGTACGCCACGAACGCGACCACACCGGCGGCCAGGATCTCCGAGTTGATCCACGGGCCCTTGTACGCACCGGGGAAGCTGATCTGGACGCTGGTCAGGGCCTTCACCGACTGGATGTCCTCGCCGGCACGTTGCGCCTTACGAACGGCCGCGAACGATTCCTCGTCGAACAGCCGGATCGTGTACTTGCCGCTGCTGGCCTTCTTGATCTCCTCGTTCCAGCTGACCTGTAAGGTTCCGGACGGGTTAGCCTCCCATTAAGTTCCTCCAAACTTTCCCAATCTCACCTGGTACTTGGAGTCGCCGACGCGCACGACCGGGGCCAACTTGCCACCGATTTCGGCAAACAGGGGCAGCTTCTCGGCACCGGCGTTCGAGCACTTGAGCGTAAACTCCGTCACGAACGCGATCTGGCTGACGATGGTGGCGTCCGAGGTGGAGAAGAAGCTCGACTTGACCACCGGGTTGCTGCAGGAACTGGCCGCGCAGACGGACGCGGACACGGCCACCAGGGCGACGACGGCGAGCACGGCTTTCGGGTTCATGGCTGCTGGTGTTGTTAGATTGAGTTACGGAAACGCGAGCACCACTTTTTCTTTGAATAACTGTGCGGAGACTGTTGTGCGGCGAACTCGAAATCTCGAAAACTTTGCCAGAAATGAAAGCAAAAGCAGCCACGTAGCGGTGACAGATTGGGAAAACGATGCGAACGTGGCCAGCTGTCAGTGGTTGGTAGCGAAGAGTCTAACCATTGGTAACTGTACAAACAAAATGGTATCGTTGTGCAGATCAGTGCGAGTCAGGGCGTACAGATTTTTAGCTATGTGCAGATTTTTTGCCGAAAACAGTACTTCGACGATGTCGTGCTAGCTTGTCGCACGTCGCTTTTTGGCGTTCCGAGAAAACATTTACAAACACGTTTTGCTTGGTTGATCATTCTGTGCATTGTCCCGAAGTTTGGTTGAATTTGGTGGCCGAAGTCCCAAGTTATAATTACAAATGTTTACGGTAGTCGAGCTCGTACTTGTGTCAAACGCGTTCTTACCCCTTTGGCCAGTTATCGCACTTATTAAAATTTTCAGGCTGTGTCAAGATAGCACGAAATTGAAATTTCTTTTATACGAAAAGTTACAAAAATGACCGGGTTTTTTTCGGGTTTTATTTAATATCTTAGAATTGAAATCGAATTTTGGCGATCTGTGAAGGTCAAAAGGTGAGCTGCACGAAATGGTGTTCTTAACTCAATAATTGGCCCAAGTTTAACTGGGCAGATTTAACTGAAGCTGGATTGCATGAGTGAAGAGGGAGATCAGAAACCTGAAGAACAACAGAGCTGCCGGCAAGGTTCGGTTACCCGGTGAGATCTTCAAATATGGAGGAGAGAAACTGGCGAGTGCGCTTCACTGTGTGCATGATCTCCAAGATCTGGTAGGAAGAGAAGCTACCGGAGGAATGGATGCCCAACGTGCCCCCACATCACATCTTCATCGATTTCAAGGCGGCCTATGACACAGTCGACCGCGAGCAGCTATGGCAGATTATGCACGAGAACGGGTTACCGGATAAACTGACTCGGCTGATCAAGGCTACCTTGGATGGTGTGATGTGTCACGTGCGTGTTTCGGGGGATTTAACGGAACTCTTTGGATCACGCCGAGGGCTGCGGCAAGGTGATGGCTTATCCTGTGCGCTGTTCAACATCGTCCTTGAGGGCATTATTCGAAGGGCGGGCATCGAAACGAGTGGCCCGGCGTCCGAAGCTAAATTGCATTTGAAATATCCGTTTTTAGCTCGGTTTTTGGAGGACGATAGTTCGGCAGACGAGTGTCACGTCTGTTTGTCTGTGGTACAAGCAAGGCGTGTAGGACTTGGCATGAATACGACGAAGACGAAGTACATGAGAGGAAGTGGATGGTGATGAGTTGGAGGAGGTGAGCGAGTTCGTGTACTTGGGATCGCTGGTAACCGCCGACAACGACGCCAGCAAAGAGATCCGGACTCGTATTTTTGATGGGAATCGTGCGTACTTCGGATTACGGAAAACCCTCACATCTGATCGAGTGCAACGCCACACGAAGCTGACGATGTACAAAACACTGATTAGACCGGTAGCTCTCTATGGCCACGAGACCTGAACGATGCGACAAGAGGACGAACGGCCCTTGGAGTTTTCGAACGGAAGGTGCTGCGAACGGTCTACGGTGGAGTGCAGGTGTCTGACGGAGTGTGGCGACGACGCATGAACCACGAACTGCACGCGTTTCTCGGGAGGCTCAGTTGGGCCGGCCATGTCACCCGAATGGACGAGAGCCAGCCTGTCAGACTGCTATTTGACCGCGCTGAACAAGCTGGGGAGATCAAGTGAATGGTGATATCCGGAAGATCTGTAAAACAACCGGGATTTAGAAATGAGGGTTGATTTGGATAGGTTTGCGGAGCAGAAAAACTCGATGTTGTCCGTTTGGAGTTCAGCGGTAAAAAGAGGCCGAATCGAGCGCAAGCTCGTTTATTTAAGGTCAGATAGAGAACGCGCGTTACATGTATTTGTGCTGTCATTTGACGGCACTCAAACGAGGGGTACTCAACAGTCCTCCCCCCTTTGCTTAAAACTAAAGTTAATCGAACTCATTGATAAATGATAACAAATAAATGGATATAAAGAAAACTGTATCAAGTACAAATCTAATTCAACTGTTTGTATTAATTTGAAAGAACAAAGTGTTCTGATTAATCATAAATGAATTCACTGTTCGAAACAGGCTTCCTGTTTTTCTTCGAGCGCCGAAGGCAGACCGCCGGCAATCCGCCGCGGATGCGTCTCGCTTCCGGCTTCTGGATCGTGCCGCTGCAGCTTCCGGGAAGCCCCGGAACAAGCCGCTTCCGCCGTATCCGGCCCCCAACATATCTTCATCCAAATTCAACATCTCAACGTCCAAATCTACCACTGCCGCGTCCGGCGCAGACTTCTCGAACGGCGTCATCAGGTTCGGCCGTTCGTCTTGTTGTTGGTAATGTGGTTTAAGCTGATCGCGATGCGCTAGCCACACCGCGCTTCCAGCCGACACCGATGTCTTTCGAGTCCACAACACGACGATTCGTGCTACTAGGCGCCATCGCGTTTTCTTGTCCTCGCTCCACTGGGAACCGTGTTGAACGAGTATCTGTTTAAAATACAAATAAAATCGTTTTATGACATTTATAATGAAAACTGTAATAACAAATCTATAACTTAGGACAGAAATCCAGCATATCATCCTGTGAATAAAGCCAATAGACCTTGATACAACAAGTAATTCATCACTATTGTGGATTTTCGATTGGGAATTAATGCAAACACTGCATGGAGTCGAAATATTTTGATCTATTTTATGAAAATATATGCTAGGTATGTCCCAAGTTAAAGAGACTACCTCATTCACCACCCTTTCAAAAAGTTTCCATTGAAACCATTGAGTTTCCACATCTACTATCTGATCATCTGTCAAACACTTCTCTTGAAAAGTTTTAGTTTTAGGTATGCTATAGTTTAACTTGTTTATAATTTGCTTTTCATTCAATGTACCATTGCACACACAACTATTTGAAATTAAACTAAATTTCCATGACAGACAATCATCGTCTTGAATAAAATAAATGAACTGAATTGAACAAATGACCAACAAACTAAAATTATGGAATTCTCCATTCGTCACTTTCGTTAGCCCGCGATTAAGATTTCTTAGCAAACAAATTGAGAAAATTAATCTCAAATATATAAATGACACAATGACTATTGCCAAACTGTCCAGCAAACAATTACATTCAAGCGAACAAACCAACAGTTTTGGTTTGATGCTTTTAATAAGATCTCTGTTCAACATTTGTTGTTTCTCAATCGTGTACCAAATATGACTTTTCAAAAACAGATTTAATGATTTGGCATAGATGACTTGTAAACATTTCAATTTCCCGCTTTGAAAAAATAGCGGTTTGCCAACTTTGTCATTTAACAACCAGCAATCGTCCACAAATTTTTGATCATGCCGACCACAAAAATTGTCAACAAAGCGATTGTCTAACTTTTTAGCACATCCTTTACTCAAAATCAAAATAAATTGCAAATTTGCAATGCTCGTCAAAATTTCAGTCATCAATTTGTACAGAAACAACGAATTTTGTATAGCTTTAAACCCATTTTGGCAAACAATTACAGCAATCATAATCAAAAATATTATCATCAATTCAATGTTTTG
Source organism: Culex pipiens pallens (assembly GCF_016801865.2). Classification (NCBI taxonomy): domain Eukaryota; kingdom Metazoa; phylum Arthropoda; class Insecta; order Diptera; family Culicidae; genus Culex; species Culex pipiens. Next base: position 166,699,935 of record NC_068939.1, on the reverse strand, counting down.
CATATCATACTCGTTTTTCAAATTAGATTTACATAGCTTTAAACTCAAACTACTACCTTTTCGCCCTGACATCTCAGAAACTTCGTCAAATAATACTTTTTCAAAACAAACACTTTCCGAACTTTCTTGAAACATTCCCCAAATTGGGGTTAAAATCAAATTCTGAACATCATCAATACAACACTCAATTCCACAACCATCATTGCCAATCAGCAGCTTTTTGTCCGAACTCTCACAGTTATCAAGATTTGCTTGATTTGAGTTATCAAATAAACATTCCAAATCAAAATTATCACTGTCTTCCCAATTTGAGGTATAATATAAATTTGCTGCTATTGCATTGCTTGAAATATTCCTTTTGTTATCAAAATTATGTTCAATCGAACCCACGTTATTTTCCAACATCACATCTTGTTTCATATCCAAAACATCGTCATACAAAAATAAGTTATTCAAACCACACACAACATTTTCTTCCCAATTTGGGGCACCTTCAAAACTCACGCTGACATCTGCTAAAAGTTCATTAAAACCTACATTCTTACATTCACCACCTTCCATGTTCTCATCCTGTAAAAATCCAAAACCACAAAACAAATTTTCATCCCAATTTGGGGCATCATCACAATTTTCATCAATATTATAACAAGTCTTATCAAACACATCGTTCAAATCCAAAATCGAATCATCCTCCCAATTCGGGGTAAACAAACTTTTCAAATCAATGTCAACATAACTATCATCATCAATTGGTATAGAAAATGTGCTGTCATTCAACAAGCAACTATCATCAACTTCCAAATCAACCATTTGGTCCTCTATTTGTGTTTCATCCAATTTAACATAAGTTGTGTTCAAAACAGTAAAAATTTTCATGCATTGGTCGTTATTATCTTGAAAGTTTTCTTTTTGGTTGAACATTTCCGCATTTGCGTACTCAATTTCACCACCTTCATTGCAGGAATAATCATCTGCAGTACTCTCACCCATGAAATTCACAAATTGTCTGTTAAAGTAATCAAGTTTGAAGCAATTTTGCTTAGAATGACCCATTTTCCCACAAAAATCACACGAAATTCTAGTCTGAGGATATCTCCTATCATAGCTTTTGTCAAAATACCTTTGTTGTTGTGTTTGGTTATTGAACCTTCGGTTAGTGTAAACTTGAGAATCAGAATTGTAGTTTTTATAAGGCTGAAATCTGGAATTGTTTCGCCTTTCTGGAAAATTTTGCCCTTGCAACCCATCATTTTGTCTGTAATTTCCGTACCGTGAAGACCCTTGTCTTTGTGTTGTTGTCTTTTGAATGTAATGAATTTGTTCTGGTGTAAAGTAACTGTACTGTCCCAATTGAGATCCTCCAGGTTGATTGTTTAATGCTTTAACGTTTTGTTTTGCTATGTTCCATGTTGTGATGAACTTGTCCATCTTGTCCAAAGTCAAACCTTCCTCCTTCAGCAAATTCTCTTTGAGATTCCCGTCAAGAAGACCCGCCAGAACCCTGTCCATGATGGCCACGTCCTTAAACGCCCCAAAACCACAGAATTCCGCCTGCAGCTTGACCGCCTGCACGAAATCCTCATTGGATTCATCAGGTTGCTGGTTTCGCTGACTAAAACGAAAGCGCTGGACTAAGTCCGGCTCCGTTTTGTCCAATTTTTGTTTCAGTTTCAACACAATGTCAGCATAAGAGGCCTTATCCAGCTCATCTTTGCTGTAGTGCAATTTTAATTGAGAAAAGAGAAATGGACCACAGATCGTCATGAAATGCGATTTCTGACGATCATCCGGCACTTGATTTGCGTGAAAGGTATAGGCTAGTCGATCGGACCAATCCGTAAATGACGTATCCTTCCTAAACATCTCAATAGAGGTAGAAATCCCGTTCGAACCCATGTCTTAAAAAAAAAATCACGAATAAAATCAAAATTCAAATTTCCCAAAGAAAACAAAATAAAAGAAAAACACACAAAAATCTCAATTACTGCAAATCCAGGGATCAAAATAAAATAGCTTTTCACTCACCGATCTCCTTCCCGGCCTTTGCCAGCAAGCAAACTTAACCTCCTGCACAAACTCGTCGCGCGCACCGTGCACCAGCACAGGAAAACGTCGATCAGCGAAGCAAAAGTTTGTGCACCGGCTCAAACAGCTGAATTACACCGTGGCGATTTGGCCTCACTAAATTAAAGAAAAAGAAAAACTCTCTTAATGAACCAATAAATAAAATGGCGAAACCCTTTGTTCAAACGAACAAAAGATTCACACACACACTTACAAAGCAACCCGGTTTTAGTCGATTAATAAGCTCACATGAATTTTTCCTCACAAACTCCTCAGTGATACTTGCTAAGGAATTATTTTTTATTGAAATTATTTTTGGCAAAAGATCACTTGACCCCAATTGCCCTAGCTTACCAGAGCTGCTTTCTCCCGGTTCAAGAATAAATCGCCTGGCCACCGCCGCCAACGAACGCTCTCCTTTGTCCCAAAAATGCCGCCGGAACTGCCGACGCTCCAAACTACCGCAAAAGGCAGAACCTTCACCGCACCGAATCAGCAAAAAACCACCAGAATCCGCCGCGCAAAATCGTGCCACTTGCCGCTCGAACCACGGAGTTCGCCGTGCTGCAACCGTTCCGATGCGAATCTCCGGCCAACAGGTACCGCACTTCCAGGCACACCGACAGAATCCTCGGTTTTTTGCTGCTGCTCACTCGGCGTCGGTTTGTAGAAAACAAAATGGTGCCGCCGCTACTCGCACACAATGGCTAGCAAATTTCTTCCCCGATGCGTGCACACTAGGGTGCCCAGAATATGGGACTTTTTTTCAAAACCTCGCTCCACACACTGAAAGAAACCAACATAGCAAACTCAAGTGTTTTTTCACGTGAGAGTCGCCAAAAATCAACACAATAAATTCACGTGCTTTTCCTTTGATCCACACATGTTTTACATATCAAATAGATGTGAATATCATTTAAAACCAGCTGATCGCTATCCAAAGACCTTTTACTCTCTTTTCGAATGCTGTTCACTTCATGTTCAAAGGAATTTCGTTTAGATTTGCCCCATTTGACATTTCCTTTGATTTCGAAGTGGAAATCACGTTAGATTGGAATGTTTTGGTTTTGAAATGCGTGTGGCAAAAAAAATCTCCATTAGTAAGATGGCCACGGACGAAGCCGGTGCAAAATTTGCGATTCGGAACAAAAAAATCTTTTTGCCAACGAATTACCTAAGTTTATATATTTGTCCGCTGGTGGTAAGTAAAAACAAAAGAAAACCAGTACATATGATTGAAATTAATGTGGATTTACATTATCATTTCCAGAAAATCAGGTTCCAGTCAGAGGTCGTCTATCAAATCTGCTCCGATTCGGAGCTCTTAGTCCTGGCGAAAAATTGCAAGTGGTGTTTTCGAGATTCACCATGGACATCAAGGGCGGGCTACGCATTCACCAGCTGCCGGATCGAGAAGTGTTTGATGGTCTTGGGCACTTTTATTCGCCCAGCTTGAACCCGTTCGCGAACGAAGTTGACCGTGACATTACACCGGCCCAGCAGAGCGTATTTCTTGAGCGCCTAGCTGGTCATGTATTGCAGAGATCGGCACAACGTCGTCGGAACCTGGTCTGCATTCTTCATTGCAGCAGTGAAATTGAAGTGAAATGTGTGATTTTATGCAATGTATTCAAAAATATGTTTTGATTTCGAAAAATAAATCTTATTTATGTTTGAAACCGTGGAATAATTTTATGAAAAAGCTAATGAAAACCTCTCTCTTTGTTTTACACGTGTGGTGCACCTGAATACCATTGGAAACCCATTTTATTTGCACTATACACTCATTTAACATTAATAAGAAAAGCATTTCAAATTCATAAGCATCGTCACGTGAAGTTAACGTGTTTTGCTTTTGAATTTACCATGTCGCGCAATGAAAATTTGTCAAGTGATTTGCACATGACATTCATATGCAACGACGTATGGGGCAGATTCACGTGTTAAACATGTGATATTGCTGTGAGCCTTTCTTTCAGTGCAAGCTGAGTATTGTTCCTTGACCTATTTTAGGACTCTGGGCCAAATATGAGCAAAATCGGTCATCATTTACCCATTGATACTCGGAGGTGAAGTTTGTATGGAAAAAATCGAAAAAATGTATGGAAAACCCTAGTTTCTTACGTTTTGGTTTACACGGTGCGCTACTTCCATCCAAATATTCCCAAAAGTGAGATTCTTATTGAAAATTTAATGCTCTACAACTTTGTAGAACATACCAAAGCTGTGAAACTCGACCCTGAAAAGTTATCAACGATTTAAAAAAGTAATTTTTGTATGAAAAACATTATTTTTACCATCTTTAGGCTCGAGTATCAATGGGTTAATCTCATCCAATTTCGCTCAAAATTTACACAGATGCTTAAAATAACCCAAAAACCCGTTTTCCGCTTGTGGAGCAGGGGGTCATTTTTTCTGGGCACCCTAGTGCACACCCGAACAGGACGATCGTTTCAATCCCGCAAAGGAAAAATTGATAAAAAAAACTGTCCGATTAAATACACCACCGAAAGAAAAAAATCGCTCGCGTAGTTCTTCACTCCTTCGTCGCCAATTAAAACAACCGGGATTTAGAAATGAGGGTTGATTTGGATAGGTTTGCGGAGCAGAAAAACTCGATGTTGTCCGTTTGGAGTTCAGCGGTAAAAAGAGGCCGAATCGAGCGCAAGCTCGTTTATTTAAGGTCAGATAGAGAACGCGCGTTACATGTATTTGTTCTGTCATTTGACGGCACTCAAACGAGGGGTACTCAACAATCTGTAACCTGGGAAATTAGCATTGCCTCAAGAGAGAATGACACCATCAAATGCGTCAATCTCTCTCGTCACAAAATTTGTATCGAATAAACAGTATCGAATAAACAGTATTATGAAGTCCTGCTCAAAGGGCTGGTTGTTCCTAAACGGGGCAGGAAACAACGTGACGCGGATACGGATGAGGTGGAATACTTTGATGATGATATGGACCCACCAGAAGCTGAAGATTGAAAGTGGTTTGATAATCTCGTTGATTCTCCAAAAGTCAGTTACTATGTTGTGATAAATAAAACGATGTGATACATAAACACCATTTTGTTTTAATGTTCTTTTTTGAATTATTACAAAGTCTAAAGAAGCAGCAACTTTAATCACTACAATCGCCATAGTTATGAATAACAAATTTAATTTAATTATATTTGTCTTAGAACGCATTGGGTAACCGAAGAAATCGATTTACGGGCAGCGGTAACTTCCAAAATTGCTTCTGTTGGAAATGATGATCAGGTAAGAGTCCCAAACTTGATAAAAAACGTCTTCAGAGTTGACTGGTAAACTGGTTCAATCCTCTCACAATGTTTTAATTACCAACTCCGACTTAAAATCAAATTAAATTAGGGCACAATTGAAAACCAACGTCTCAATAAAGGGCACAATTGCTTTTGTTTACAAGAAACTGATGGGACTAAAAACATGACAGATCTCCAAAAAGGCCTATTCGAAAAGGGCTTATTATAAGTTTGGAAACTAAAAGGGCACATTAACTATTTTTGGACTTTTCAAGGCTTAATTAGCAAAAAAAACTATCGACAAGTATACAGAGTTGTAATAACCGTTCTTTGTTATCAATCGCTGCTCAAAAATCTATATAATTTATTGCAGATTTTAAATAGGATTTAAAATAAGTGACCAAAATTTCAAACTCGATTTTCTCGAATCGTCGTTTTTGGTTTTGTGCCCTAATGAAATGTTTGGCTCGAAATCTCCAACGAAGGCGCGATTTTATGTTTCTGTTGATGTTGACTTTGCAAAAAAAATGCTGATAAGCTTTATTCGAATGCTCTGAGTCATTTTAAATTACCCATTTTGATTGAAACTTTGGTTTTATTTCAATGTTTAAAAGCTTGTACTGATTTAATTCCTTTGCAAAGCCGATTTTTGTTAATTTATAGTGTTTGTTTTGTTGAGCTTATTTGTTTATATGCGACGAAATGACCGGCAAATCGTCTTCAACGCCACTTGCTACGGATTCATCCTTGGCGGGCCGACTGGAGCGGCTGGTCAACAACGAAAAGTTCGCGGACGTGGCCTTCCGGGTCGGCGAACCCGGTGAGGTCATATTCGGCCACAAGGCCATCCTCTCGGAGGCGAGCGAAGTGTTTCGGGCGCAGTTTTCCGGAATGTTCAAGGAGTCCCGGGAGAACGTACGGGAGCACGAGATTCCGATCGTGGACATCGAGCCGGGCACGTTCAAGGAGCTGCTGCGGTACATGTACTGCGAGCGGGTCACCGTTACGGCGGACAACGTCGTGGACATTTCGTACGGATCGAAGAAGTATCTGCTGACGAAGCTGAACCAGCTCTGCGAAAGCTTCGTACAGCAGAACGTAACGGAGGACAATGTGCTCGGCGTGTTCGACAGTAACCGGCGCTACGAGCTGGAAGGGATCAACCGGATTTGCCTGGATATTGTTTGCGACAATCCGATTAGGATTTTTGCCCACGAGTCGTTTCTGACGCTGGCCCGGGAATCGGTTCGGTTGATTGCCTCCCGAAAGGCCATGAATTGCCAGACGGATCAGCTGCTGAGCGCCATCGAACGGTGGCTACAGGTCAACGAGGATGAACAGGAGGACGGGACCAAAATTGTGGCCATGGTTCGCGAGCAAAAGGGCCGCGGTGTGGTGTGCAAGAAGATCCACAACTTTGCGGCTGGCCACTACGTGACTAGCAACGGGTTTCTCAAGCCGGCTCAGCTACCTCCACCACCCTTTAGTTATGAAACCGCAAGATCACCATTTGGCGTAGTGTCAGCACCCTCAAATATAATCGAAAGACCATTATTTGGAAGTTCGCCCATTATGCCGGCCGCTCCAACCAATAGCTCACCAACCCAGAAGACGTTCATCCTGAAAATTGACACCGACAAGCCGTGCTCGATCTACGGCGTCGGAATCTACATCAAATGCAAACAGTTTGAGCAAACCGTCACCATGGACATTTCGGTCGAAAGGACGGGCATGTTTCCGACCAATGAGAAGCGCACCGTAACCGCGCGAGAGGACCTTTACGTTGAGGAAGTCCTGTTCCAGAAGCAGCCCATCGATGCGGGCGTAACGTGCACGATCAAGGTGCAGATGCACCACGGCATAACGTCGCTGTTCTGTCGGAAGAACTTTGAATCGGAGCAGCCGGAGAGCGGGTTGCGCTTCGCCTGCAGCAATGCTGCGGATCCTTTGATGGTTGGCGGCCAATCTGGCACCAACTGCTGCGTGGCGTACGTGCTTTACAATTTTGGACCGGCCGGAGAGGAGCGGAAGAAGCTGGTCCCGGTTAAACAAAAGTTGGCGGTACAGTTGTAACGTGAAACGATGAATCATCAAACTTTTAAAGAGTGACAATATAAATAAAATAAGGATTTTAATTTGATACAGAACTTTATTCGAACAATCTGTAACGAGCTAACTCGGAATGAAAAGATCGAAAAATTTTGAAATATTCATTTGGAGATGAACAAGCAGCGTCCTAGTAAACGTCCATTCCGGCACACAGACAGGTACAGTTCAGCCCCATGATGACCTTCTTGTCCCGGGCGCGCAGCTCCAGCCAGCGCTTCTGGTTCGGCACGAACATCTCCGGCGGCAGGGGCGCTTTGTCGTCCTCGGTGGCGGGTGGTTCTTGGAAAAAATAAAAAAAGAAAGACGGTTTTTTAGCGTTTTATATGAAGCAGCAATTTGTTCGACTTTCTAGTGGTTTGGATTTGACTGAAGCTGTGAGAGTACTTTTTGTTTGACCCTCGGTTTGACCAAAGAGACAATTATACGTGCATACAAATCTTCATACAATTTAAGCAGCTGTTCTAATCTAATCTAATCTAATCAGACCCTAGCGCAGCCAATCTTTCGAAGGGATCCTGGAGAGTGCCTTAGGTTAGATGACGCCTAGCACTCTTCTTGTCATTTATTAACATTTGTAGTGCGCCATTGCATTAGAATGCATTGAAACATCACAAGCGTTAAAGCGGCCAGGCCTACTGCGTAAAGCCGTATCGCAGAGATGACTCGTAATTGGGTTGAGTTTGAGCACTGAGTGTTCGAACAACAACACAATTCTGAATCGACAGGGGAGGAAGAAGCGTGGGGACACACCACCATACGCTCCGAGATTTTGGTTGTATTCGTTGGGAGCACCATGCTAAGAAGGTTTGGTACTCCGGGACCCTCTGGGATGGGACATTGTATTTCCACGAATGTCCTGGACACTATTTGCCGTGGTTATAGCGCCACAACTCGCTCTCTGTAACAGTATTCCTAATTCCAGTCCACGCTCACCAAGTCGTCATGGCCTAGTGGTTAGCATTTTTGCTTACCAATCCAAAGGACGGAGGATCGAACCCCGCCGCGAGCGACTTTAATTTTTCGTTCATATTCATCATTTCAAATTTCTGTGTTCTTAAACTTTCTCGTTGGGAGCAGATGGGCATCGAACCCAGAACCATTCGCTTACAAAGCGAACACCGTAACCAGTCAGCCACGGCCGCTCTCTTCATACAATTTAAGCAGCTGTTCATAAAAAAACTAAAATCCCTCCAATATATTCAAGAATCAGTATCTTAAGAACGAATTTTTCTGATCGATTTGGTGGCTTTTTCTAATGCAAACATTGTTTTTATCAAAAACAAGCCGATTTTTTTTTACATCAATCGAGATTTTTTGGATGGTGAGTCATATTCAGAGAACGAACATAGGCACCATGTTTTGCGAAATATCAAAGGTGCAGTGCTTTAGTTGTCACCAGAACCCATTATTTTGGGTGCTTATAATAAGCACCCCAGTTTGAAGGTGCTTATTATTAGCAACATTTTTTTTTAATTTAATTTTAATTAAATTTGGCATTCGGTTTGATAAATTTGTATTTAGATTTGGAGATAATTGTTGTAGCTGTTAGTTTAAATGTCAATCTTCTTGCTTCTTGGCATTTTTTGAAAACGGGAAGAATTGCCGCAGCATTTCCCTCAGCATAGGTTTGACCTTACGAGAATTGACGCCTGACATTTTTGAAACGTTTATCATAGAGATCGAGGGGAACGAGGGGATTGTGTCCTGCGTTCAAAGTGGCTTTTATGACTCATATTATGGCAAAAATGTAAAAATTAAACTTAATTGAAAAAATACAAAACAAATATAAAAAAAAACGAATAAAAGCATTTGAAAAATAAATAAAAAATACAAAGCTCAAATCAAAATAATCAAAAATCTCAACAATTCTGAAAATAAAAAAATCTAGATATTAAAAAATTAAAAATAAATGAAAATAAAAATTATTATTTAAAATTAATTTTAAAATTATTAAAGAAAAAACTTAATATGAAAAAATACAAATAAATACAAAAATGCAGATAAATAAAAAAAAATAAGGAAATAAAACAATACCAACATTAAACATTTAAATGACAAAAAAAATATTCATGAAAAAAATCTAAAAACCTTCAAAATTAAAAAAAAAACAAAAAAAGTATAAAAATTTAAATTACGAACCATGGTTTCAACCTTTTAATGAATAAAGTAGAGGTGGGCAAAACCACTCTTTTTTAGGAGCCGCTCATTTTCGTTCGCTCATTAAAAAGAGCCGCTCTTTTGAACGGCTCTTTCGCTTTTTTCCAAATCTGGATGAAAAGGTTTTTTTTAGAATCGTGTGATTTTATAAGTTATTTCACATTGGACTTTTACAAATTATTTGATAAAAAAATTAAAACTGAAAACGAGAAGATGCCCTTGAAAACCATAGGTCTTGGCGGTCTCTATGTCAAGATTTCTACTCGAACCTAAACATTCGAGTAATTGAATGGCATCCAAACTTAAATCTAGGATGTTGGAAAAATTGCTATTAATTTTAAAATTGCGTTTATTTCAACAAAAATTGAACTAATGCTAATATTTTATTGGGAAAAAAACATTCTGTGAACTCTTTTCTACATTCTGATTTAATCGATAAAATATATAAACGCTAAGGTTTAATCGGACAAAAGGATTTTTTTTCCAAAATCTCTAAACTATTCAGTAGATTTTTGGTAATATTTTACAAATTATGCAATTTGAAATGCTCAAATTTGTATTCCGGTAATACTTTAATGTACAATCAGTTGTAAAGTGAAAAGTTTTTTTCATGTTGTTTAAAAAATCATTTACTTTTGGGATTAATTTTTATAAGCATTGAAATATTTGAAATTGCATTTTCAATTCTCAAAAACAAATTTAATACTAATTTTTTTTGAAATTCAATAAATTATATTTATAACAAAAATCATGCCATCTTGAGCCGGTTCTTTCAAAAGACTGAAGTTTAAAAAAGAACCGCGGTTCTTTTTTTGTGTGCCACGGTTCGTTCGCTCTTTTCAGTGAACCGGCTCTTTGAGCGGCTCGCTCTTTTTTTGCCCACCTCTAGAATAAAGTGTTTTAAAATGCATTATACACCTGTGCAGTTGATTTGCCATTATTAGTTTTCAAAATATCTAAGTATTGACGAGATTTTCATTTTTTTGCGAAAAATAATTTAATAAAAATTCAAAACACTTTTAAACAAGCCCAAACATGCTAATTATGATTATCAATGCAGAAAAATGCATTTTAAATTGTTTTCAGTAGATTAGAGTTCTATTTTCATGAACCCTGATTTTTCAGACCAATTCTGAAGGGTGGGGGGGGGGGGACATAAACTTCGAAAAATATTTGCAATGGCCTATGGCATTAAAAATATAAAATTAAAATAAATAAAAAAGTGACATAAGCTCAGAAAATTATAAAAATCTAAATTCTACAAAATTAAGCATAATATTATTAAAAAATAAAAACATTTAAAAAATGTTAAACTTCAAAAAATCATAGAATTTAGAAAATTTAACAAATTAAAATATTCTTATACTCAACATAAAAAATCCTAATATACAAAAATGCAAAAATTCAGAAAACAACGAACTAAAAAAAACTAAACAATTTAATAGTAAGGCAGTTGAAGCAGTTGTAAAAAAATATGTTCTCCTGGAAAGAACCAAAGTTTTTTTTACATCCGTAAGAAAAAATTGTTCCGATTTTGTGGCTTTCAAGGGTCAATGTTTTTATTCAAAAAAATTGATATAAAACATGAAAAATTGCCGTCGGTCTATACATCAATCGGAAGATCACAACAAAAGCTTTCAAATTGAGGTAAAAGGTAATCATTATGTTCGATTATCGATTTTCTATGACTTTTTGAACATTGGTCGATCTGTAAACCGTTCCGAATATGTGGGATGACTGTACTAAAGTTTAAAAAAATTAAAATATAATGAAATTTAAAAATAATCACAAATTAAAAAATCAAATGCATAAAAACAAAGAAATGCAAAAAAAAACAAGTTCTAAATTAAATAATAACGCAATAAACGATTTTTTTACACCAATCGGAATTTTTTAGATGTTAAGTCGTAATATAACGATAGCAAAAATTCAAAAATAAAAAATAAATAGATCAATCAACACAAATAATATACATGCAATAGTTACAGTACAAAAGTAAAAAATAAATACAAAAGCAAAAAAATAGCGAAATTTAGAAAATTTTACGAAAAAAATCAAATGTATGAAAACAAAGAAATAAAAAAAAATAAAATTAAATAATAACGCAATAAATAAAAAATAAAATAAAAATGAATCAGATTTTTTTTTATTCCGGTCGAGATTTTCTAGATGGTAAGCAGTGATGTCAACCATCGCGACGCTCATTTTTGGTTCGCGGCACATTTTTTGTTTGTAATGCTTTACAGTTTCGGAAAGCGACATTTCTTCAGAACATTGTATAGCAGTAAAATTCATACGCAAAAAGTTACAAGAAGATTTCAGACCGCAGGACCAATGGTTCGCGATGCTTTCGTTTGCCTAACGCATATTTGGTTGTAACTTTTTTTGTATTCATCAAAAGTCAATACTATGTTCAGCAAAGTTGTACGATTTGGTGTGTTCTACAAGTCCTTCATACACAACTTTGTCAAATTCCGTAACTGAAAAGCACTACAAACAAAAAATGTGCCGCGAACCAAAAATGAGCGTCGCGATGGTTGACATCACTGATGGTAAGTCGTAATCTGACGATAGCAAGAAAATAAAATAAACATAAAAAATGAAATAAATGCATTAAAAATTCAAAAGTTTCAAAAAATAAAAAAAAGATCCCAAAAAATCGTAGAAAAGTTACAAAAAAAAACAAGTTTTGTAAAATCAAACATAAAAAATCGTAATAGATAATTTAAAATAAGCTTAAAAAAAAACAAAGAAAAAATTCAGATAATAAAAAACAGCAAATAAAATAAATCTAAAAATAAAAATTACTAAAAATTGCAAGGAAGGGAAAAAATATTTTTTTTAAGAAATAAGAAATACGAAAAATAAACAAAAAGAAAGAGACCCAAGAAATATTTTTTTTTCAATTTATATGGTGATGTACTAATTATGTATGCAAAATCCGGCAAACGGAAGCAAAATTTCAAAATCGGTTTAATTAACAAAAATACCATCAACCTCACCGAATACACCAAATCCATCAGAAAAACGTTACTTAATCCACCCTTAGGTGGTTGGTGCCTTCCTCACATTTAAAGGGTAATGTTATCCAAAATAGACAGCAAAGGGCGGACCTTTCAGTGTTCTATAAACTTGACTCTTTTGTCATACCATCAGATTGGGTAGTCAGATCTTCATATTTCAGGGCACTTATGTGCTTACAACTTATGATAGGGTAGTCAAATGTCCAATTCAATCCATGCTCGCTGGAAAGGTCTTTTAATTACCTATCCAAAGATAGGTCGCATGATATATCTGGATAACGTTTTCATCAAAATATCTGAGATCCGGCCTCCGAAAAGTGTATAAAAAACACTTAAGTGCTTATAACTTTTGATAGGATTGTCAAATTTTCAATGTTTTGGACGCGTTGAAAAGGTCTTTTGATTACCTACCCAACGACAGATTGCATGATAGTTCCGGGCAACGTTGTTATCAAAATATCAAAATATCTATCTAAATATCACTTAAGTGCTCATAACTTTTGATGCAGTTGTCAGATCTTCAATGTTTTGGCCGCGTTGGAAAGGTCTTTCAAATTTGTTTCTAAAAATATATAACATGAAGGGTTTTCTTACAAAACACCCTTACACCCTTTTTACAATCTTCCGGACTCAAGTCGAAATCGTTTTTTAAGCATAACTTTTAAAGTACTTAACTAAACTTCATCATTTTCTATAGCGACTTATGGGACCCCAAGACGGATCGAATGAGCCCAAAACGGATAAAATCGGTTCAGCCAGTGCCGAGATAATCGAGTGACAATTTTTTGATCAGCACACAGACAGACATTTGCTCAGAATTTGATTCTAAGTCGATATGTATACGTGAAGGTGGGTCTACGAGGTCATATGACGAACTTCAATTTCCGAATGATTTTATAGCCTTTCCTCATTGTGGTGAGGAAGGCAAAACCACTCCAAGGTACTAAAAGATTGAAGTATGAAGATTTGTAAGGAAGTAACGCAATTAAATATTTGATGTTCAAATTTCCACAGACCTGCTCTGGGAGCTACGCGCTTACCTTCCTCTCCCCGGCGGCCGGTCTTCGGGCTCGGCAGAATCGATATGGTTTCGTCTGGTTTTCGCAGCAGCAGCTTGCCGACGCCCTCGCACATCCGCAGCACCTCGTGCTTCGAGAGCATTTCCTTGAAGTTCTTGTCGAGGACTTTGATGCTGTAGATCCAGTCGGCCACGCCGTCAAAGTCCTTGAGCAGGTTGAGCGCGCCGGTGCTGCTGAACTTAGTCTTCTTCATGTAGATGTGGTCGAGCCAGGCCTCGCAGATGATCTTGAGCGTGAGCTTGAGAATGTCCAGATCGCGGGTGGCCTGAATGACGGGCAGGTAGACCTGGTTGAAGAAGTACGCGACGTAGTCGTTGGCCGCGTCCTGCAGCAGTTCCGTCTGCCAGTGGCGCAACGGTGGAAAGCACAGAGTCAACGAGGCGAGGCTGGTCGTTCTGCAGACCGCCGCTAGCACGTCGATGCATTCGGCGCTGGCTTGCTTCAGCTTGCGAATGTTCTCTTTGATCTCGGACACTAGCTTCTCGCGCAGAGCGACACAAACCTGCACTTGGACCTCGAGCGCGCTCGGCGGAACCAGCTCCGGGACGCGCAGGTACTGCAGCTGCTCCAAACAGAGCCCGATGTCGTTGTGGACCACCTTGAAGAACATCATCATGTTCCAGTCGGTGCACAGCGAGCGGGCCCGGTTCGAGGCCCAGATTCGCATCGAATGGATCGAGTGGTCGAGCCGGTGAAGCACCGGAATCTGCTCGACCAGTGGCAGTTCGTTCGGGATTGTTCCTACGTCGCAGGTGTTGGAGATTTGCGCCAACTGGTACAGGAGCTCGCTCCAAACCTTGCCGCAAACGGTTCCCTCGACCTGTAACGAGGGGAGAGTGTAGGGGGGTTGTCTTTCAAAATAATAAAAATAATAAAAATATCTCGATAAATATATTGAGCGTGTACTTGATTTTGACAGCGAATGAAAAGTGGCGCGTGTTTATGTTTACGGTGTGGACAGTTGAGAGTGAACGTTCGGCGTGGAAGTGTGAGTGTGGTTGAATTGTGCTGGAACCGGTTGGCGGAATCCGGAATAGGACACGACGCAAGCGGACATGGGGTCAGGGATAGCTTACCGTCATGTTGGCACTGTAAAACTCCGACTCTTCGAAGGGATAGTCGACGGGGAGGCTGGACGCGACGACCGCCAGCCGGAACTGTCGATCCCAGATCGTGCTGGTCACGTGGACCGTCAGCGTTTCGGCGAGACCCTTCAGCATGGACAGTATCGGTTCGGGAGCCTCGTCCGGGGTTATCAGCAGAAGCCAGTCGCGCAGGTATTTGGCGCAAGCGGCCGGCCGGCAAGCCAACGGTGAACTGCTCCACCAGAGGACCACGTGCTCGAGGGTGCCGCCGACCTGCGTCCAGAGGCCACGCGTGCCCCGGTTAACCCACTTGATGAGTTCGGACTTGTCCAGGGTCTTGTCGAACGCGGACGGGCACAGTTTGACCACCTTCATCAGGATGTTTGCGATGAAGATCTCCTCGTCGGCGATCAAGTTCTCCAGCAGGTCGATCCCTTCCGGCTCGTTGACCAGGTAGTTGATCGAGTTGTACGCAGCGGCTTCGGCGGCCATTTCGTCGAAAAAGTTTATGGCAGGATCCTGCAAAGAAGGGTTCTTGTTAGATTGCGATGCCCAGCGCGCAAGCCGTTGATCGCGAGTTCACGTTATGCTCCGACTCGTCCGGTTCCCGGGATTCTGGCTTCACGATCGGACTGATCGTGACGTGCTTGTCCGTTGGAGGTGGCAGTTGGCCCATGTGAATTTCACCGCTGGCGATCAGATTGATGCTCGCTTTCCGACGTGTGTTCAACTCCTCAAGAGAGGGGTCCACTTGCTTGTTGCCCTCGTTGAAGTTGGCCGTCAGGGTGCGCAAGATCTCCACACTGGAAGAGTCCGACTCGTCGTCCTCGAGGGCGGTCGTGGTGGCGCCCTTGCACGTGACCAGCAGACAGTTGATCAGCATCGCGCAGCACTGCTCCGACCGTTGCTTCGTTACGACCTGCGATGCGTGAGATCGTCGAGTTGGGGTTGTGAACCTTTGAAGAGACTATCCTACCTGCAGTATTGTTCCAATGTCCAGCTTCTTCGGCAGATACATCAACCCGGGAAACGAGTTGCTACAAACTTGCGCTCCGTCCTGGGTGCGCGCCTTCGTCGTCCTCAACGCCAACGCCACCGCTTCGTTGTGCAACGTGGACAGCAGCATGGCCCCGTCGATAACCACCTCCGAACTGTACGTGAGTCCCAGCATCAACCGAACCATTTTGTGCAAGATGAACATCAGCTGAAAGTGGCGCTTCCGCAGACTCTGCCGGATCAGGTGAGCCTTCCGGTTGATCAAAATCCTGAAGAAACTACGCTCGACATTCTTGTCCGCCGACGAGGCCGACATCCGGATCAACCGCGTCTGGATGTGGGCCGACAGTTCAAAACTCTGACGACTCTGCTGCAGCAGCCGTTCAAATTCCTACAAGTACAAAAACCAAGCATGAATGAAAGCCAGGATTCTGCGCCGTAGGCGCCCTCCGTAAACAACAGGATTACGATCAACCCCCACTAATCAAAATTTCGTTTAACGAAATCATCATCGTCGAATTTCGCGCGCTCGCCTGTTTCAATGAACCTCACCCTCACCCTAGGTTGGCTGCCTTCAGGCCTTCACGAAAGCAAACAATTTCTGTTCGGCCGTGATTTTGTTTGGTGAAAATTGACACGACACGAAATGGAAATGGTCTAGGTCGTGAGCAGGTAGCACGCGAGCGAGTGAAATTCACCGTCACACAGAGCATAAATCCTTCACTGGTGTAGTACCACGTGGTGGCCGTAGTGGAAGGAACTCGGGTTCGTGTTGTTTGGCGATACTGAGTAGGGAGGTAGGGGGGCATTACTAAAATTACGTTTCCTCCCTGCTATTGCTCAATTGAATGGAGTTCCATTGCTTCTCGATGTTTCGAATTCGTGTCATATTTTCAAAATTCTAACGAAGAAGGCGTTCTAACAAATTCGTTAACAGAAAAAAAATAAGTTTTCATGGTCTCCAGTCGCTTCATGCATTTGTATTTTTTTATCTGGTTCAAACCTCGGTCTCGGTCTGAAAAGTTTCAGGTTTTAATTAAGGGATAGTGTTTTTTTTTTGTAAAAACTGTTTTTTTTTGTTTCGTGTACCCATTTTTTCTGAATATTCCTTATAAATAATTACAACTTGGCCGAAGACATTGATCAGAAAATTCCAAAATGCGTACCATTTTTGTATGGACAGCTGCCCAAATAGTATGGGTGAACAGGGGTGAACCAATGACACAAAATGACCCTTTTGGTGATAGAGAAGGCCCTCTCAAAGTTTGAAACCAAAGAAAAAAAACAAATACAAATGCACAAAATCGGCTGATTTTGTAATGAACTGCTCACACACAGGAAAGAAACACGTAAATTGGAGTTTACTAAGTCTCACCCAAACAGCCTCTCATTTCCAATTTTCAATGAAACAAAAATAAAAATTTATAAAATTTTGTAATGCTTTTAAAACAAAAAAAATCAATAGAAATAATTATTACGAGACCCTATATATTTCTAAAATTTCAATACAGTAACTAAAAAAAAATAAAAGTCTTGGACTTAAATTTTAGATTTTTTTTATCGAGAGGATCAGAAAATTTTATAGAAGTTTAATTTTTTAACCCTCTACAACCCAACCCCGCCTCTAGACGGGCTTCGATTTAAAAAATCGCCAAAAATCCATTTTTCAATAAATTTTTGATCTTCAAAAAGCATTGGAAAGAAGAACTTTTAAAATTTTGGAAAATTTTAGGGTTTGAAGTTTTACTTGTTTTATGTGACTTTGCCAATGTTTTTAAAAATGTAATTTTTTTAGGGGTCAACTTTGGCTGTGTTTTTTTTACTAACATTTCTTATATTTTAAGTAAAAAGAAGTATGCAGTAATTTTTGTAGTGTCCCAGACTATGCCTCTACGCGTTTGTTTACAATTTTAATGATGATGGTGCCATTCTATAGCGGAAAATGTTGAAAACATGCAAAAAATTGAAAAAGTGACTGTAAAAACGTGAAAAAATTAGTTAGGAAAAATGTAATTATATTAGGTGGTAGAATAGGCCAAATACTACCAAAAACAAACATAAACTAAACAAGAAAAATGCAAATTAAAATACTAAAAAAAAAACAAGAAAAACATAAAACAAGAGAAGTAAACTTTTTCGTAGAACAATTCAGCCGGTTTAATGCATTTGTATTTTTGTTTATTTGGTTCAATCTTTGTCTATTCAAAAATGGTACGTATTTTTTGATTCAAAAATCTGTATTTTTGTGATCAATGTCTTCGGCAAAACTGTAATTATTTATGAAGCCTATTTAGGAAAAGTGGGTACACGGAATAAAAAAAATGTCTGTTTTAACAAAAAAAAAAAAAAAAAAAAAAAAAAAAAAAAAAAAAAAAAAAAAAAAAAAAAAAAAAAAAAAAAAAAAAAAAAAAAAAAAAAAAAAAAAAAAAAAAAAAAACAATTTCCCCTACCCAAAATTCACAACTTTTGAGCCACCGAGAAGACTCAGACACAAATTTACGATTTTTTTTTGGGAAAAATGGAATCTTAGAAATTTTGATAAAGTGCGCCGTTTTGAGCCGCCACAGTTTGATCTTAACTGAAAAAATCAGTTTCAAGTGTTTTAGAGAGAGTTTTGATTAGAATGTCCATTTCTGAAAATAATTTCCTATCCAGATTTTTAAGCAAAGATTGCGTTACAAATGGTGCACGCCCGAAATGTCAAAATCACGCAGTGGTACCAACATTGTGGTTCTTGATCTCGTTACTTTAGATACAGCTGATAAAAAAAGGTAAATTGAAGTTTACTATGTCGTCAGTTGTGTGCTATCTTGTGACAACGACCATTTGGTACTTTTCGAGAAAATCGATTTTTAAAGTTTGTTGGTAGGGGAAAGTGGGGCAAGTGTAACAAGCTAAGGAAATGCTCGTTATAACCCATTAAAAACGTTAAAAAATCTGTCAGATTTATTAGAATCATCTTATTCCAGGTCTTGACTGAGACTTTGATAGAACAAGTTTTAAAAAAATCCTGTTTTTTAATGCAAAAAAATGATTTAAAAAAAATGATTTTCCGTACGTTCTACTCAACTGGTGGGGCAAGACGAACAACCCGTTGGGGCAAGAGGAGCAATGCATGAAAAAAACATGTTAATTTGCTAACAATTGAACTGTTATCACTTAGATACATCAGATTAGGATGTATTTGAAACATTTCTTTCATTTTTAGATTAAATAATAGTATGTTACTTAAAATTTGATCGCTTTTACGAAAAAAAATATTATTTTGATGAAAAAAGGGAAATTTTCATAATATCACTATATTTTGCATGGACAATTTTTTTAACAATTGTTTACCAGTGTTTAAGTACGTTTATGTATTTATTTTCCAATAAAATATGTTGTTGCAGCAATTCGTATTTTTTTCCATACTAAAAATGCATATGGTACACTTGCCCCACCTGAAAAAGATTTTTTAAAAACTCTCAACAAAAATAACCAAAAGTTAAATCATACTTTAAAATAGGTGCAAGTCATTGGTAGGGACACTACTGATCTAGGAAAAATTGCATTTTGATAAAATGAGCCTTAAAACGAACCCTAAGCCTTATTTTGTACTTTCCAAATATTAGAAGAAAACAAAGGGTTTGAAAAAAACTTCATTAAATCTTATGCTCCGTGGCGTTTACGTCGTTTTGGCAGTTATGTGGTAGTAGAATCAGCTAATTGCATTGTTAGCAACAATTCCTCATACTGGAAATAATCAAAATTGTAAAAATTACGGCCGTACGAGCGATTGTTCCTCTTGCCCCATATGGTCGTCTTGCCCCACCTTCCCCTAAATAATTTCAAAACTATGAATGATGTAGCCAAACTTTTTGAAGCAATCGGTTCGAATACTATCGCTTAACAAACGCTCCAAGTTTCAACTAATTTGGTTACACCAATTAGAAGATACAGTAAATAATGTAAACAAAAATCTGAAAAGCATGTGTCACAAGTGTGTTTCGAAAGTAAATTTGTACTACGTGTCACAAGTGTGCACAGAATTCCCATACAAACTAAAATAGACATAAATCAATAGTTTAACCGACTTAATCAGTATATTTTCGAAAACAAAAGATTGCATTGCCTTTAGGAAGTGTGTATCAACATAAATTTGTGAAAAACAAGAAATTTTTTCCACATTTTCCAACAACATGTACGACGTATCACAAGTGTGCAAGATTATTTTGATGATAAATTGGTCTATGTCACAAGTGTGTATTGCGATATCCGGGAAACGGAAGCGAGTTTCCAAAATCGGGTTAAAGCATCTTGTAGTGTTTGTTAAGTATAGCAAAACGTTATCATTAACTCATTTTCGACCAAAATGGTCTATGTCACAAGATAGCACACAGCTGACGATGTCTCACCCAAACAACCCCTTATTCCATTTTTTTAATGGAACAAAAATAAAACATATGTAAATGTTTTTAATGTTTTCCGGATTTTTTTTTATGTTTTAATAGATATAATGATTACGAGACCCTTTAAATTTCCAAAATTTAAAAATATTTTATATTAAAAGACAATCACACCGTCTTTGCAGACTGAATACTAATATTAACGGGACAAACATTGAACGAAAAGCTCCAGGAGGATAAGGCGGGAATCGAACCCGCGCCCCATAGCAACTTAGGGATCGGCAGCCGTAGCCGCTAACCATTGCGCCACGAGGCCCTCCATATTAGGCCATTTTTAAATAAAAGTCTTGAATTTGAATTTTAGATTTATTTTATCGAGAGGATCAGAATTTTTTTTGAAGATGTTTCATTTTTTAACGTCCAATCACGGACACTTTTTTAAAAATAAATTAAACAACTGTTTTTTTAGTTAAAATTAAACTTATACCTCGAAAACGGCGCACTTTATCAAAACTTCTTTTGAGCACTTTAAAAAACTAAATTTCAAACCATATTTTAAAATTTTTAAAGCGAAAAGTATCACAAATTGTTTTATACATCTTTACAGTTATGCTAACATCAAAAGGTTACAAAATTTCAATGATTTTTCGTTAAACGACATATATTTTTTTCGCTTTCAATACTTTCACAGAATTCTTGCTACATGTTGGTTAGATTGGTCTCTGCACGTGTTGATACTTTTTGGTAACGATATTCCTTTTCTTGGTAAAGTTATGAAAATCATCATTAATCAATGACTGTTTACACGGTAGTCAATGATTACTTCACAAAATTATATAACATTTGCGACACATTAGATTCAGATTAGCTATTTCTGGCTCTCGGGGAGCTAATGATTAAGCACATCTACAATGGACAAGGTTGAAAAAAATCACTGACTGCCACTTGATTGCTGAGTGTGGCAGAGACGAATAAAAATTTGAATAATTGGGTTTAGTCGTCAACTTGCTGCGATCTGATTATAATTTTAAGATAGGACGTGTCACATCACAGAAAAAAATATTCCTGTAAATTTACATTATTTATCATGTACCAAAAGGTATCATGATAAACGATGTATATTTACATTAGATCTTTTGGAAATTTACATGTTTTTCATTGTAAATGCTTCCAACCAAAATATGATAAAATCGTGTAAATTTCCATCAAAAAATAATGTAAATTTACCAAAGCAAAAAAAATTTTTTGCTCCGCTGGAATTAGAATCCAAATTGATTCTAAATCCAACGGAGCAATAACATTATGAAAAAGTAACGAACGCTGATTTAGATCATCACCAACAAAAAAAAAACAGAATGAGAAAACATCGTTTCAGAAAATAAAGATGAATGGAAATTCTAAATCAAAACAACAGCAGACTAACAAGCAATCGACAGCCCTGGCCTTACTCACCAGTACAATGTTTTGCAATTCTTTATGTAAACTAATGTCAAAAACCAAAACAATGACTTTTATATCCCGCCGTTTGACATGCAAGATTTTTTAAACCCGCCAAACAAATCGCAGCAAACTAGGCGTTGTCAAGTTATTTTTTTTTTTTGACGGAACGTTCAAAACAAATGTTCAAGTTTGTTTCAACGTTCAAGTTTGTTTTGTATTTAATAAATTGATCTTTAGCTATTTTATCTTAAATCGGCATAATCCAACCACGTCCTCCCCAGGTTTGAAAATACCAACTTTCGCTTCAAATCATTGGAACGTCCGGCTCATGTATAAGACGGCCGTGAAGATGGCCCTGTAACCGCCTCCGGTTAACTGATGGAGAACGCAATAGCAAAGCAAAATGTTGTTTGATCACTTACCCGCGATTTTTGTGTAGGTCATCTGTAGACCAACAACAGGTTCAATGGGCAAATTCCATCCAGATGCGGCCGGAAGCGTCGTTGTTAAAAATGTTGTTCGCTGGTTGACTTTCGCCCTCTTTGTACTTCAGCGGACAATTCTCGTTCAGTGGGGCTTCTCGACGTACCGGCACAGTTCAAAATAACTCCACGCACCAAGCATGACTCGTCGGTCCATTCACCGGGAATCTACTCCACCTTTGACCACCTCCTCTAGCTTGGCCTTGCCTGCCTTGGCCAACGGAACGCAGGCATCCTCCTACAGCAGCTTGGTCATGTCCTCCAAAGCCTCCCGGTACGTCCAGATGGGAACCGTCCGATGAATCTGTTGCTGCAGGAATTGCTCCGCCACGGCCAACATTTCACCGGCAATCACCGAGGTGGTTCCATCGTCCTAGGTGCTGGCAATCTCGATCATACTCTTCGTCGCTGTATTCAGGAATCTTTGGTTTTTCTGTTTTGACCTGAAAGTGGCCAAATTTATTTAATTCACATCTCGCGCCCGATGAACCGTCCACTGGTCGCTTACCTATAGCGAGAATGAGCTTTTTCGGAATTGTACGGCGGATTTTGTGAATCGAGCTGGACATTGTTTACTTTTGGCGCACGAAAAAAAACGGTACTTCGGGAGGATGACAGCTCCCGCAGCGGTGTTTGGCTCTTTCACTTCTTTAGGTTGGTAGCACAGGAGAACCTGGGTTGTTGGACACTATTAAATTTCTGGGGCAACATTTGAAAGGGGCGGTACGACATTGCTCTTACGGCCTTTCATTACACGCGTTTAAATGGGACGAAAGGCCGTAAGAGCAATGTCGTACCGCCCCTTTCAAATGTTGCTCCAGATTTGAATCGAGAAATTAAAAGTGTGCGTGCAACACGAAGTTAAACTTTTTGAAGTGCCATGGGAAACTTCACAGCAAATGCACAGAAAGTTTAACTCCATGTTGCAGATTTTTACAGCTCGATAGATTTTTATTATCGCTTGAACATACCTTGGTTGAATGGTGAGAATATTTCGTTTATTTTGCCACTTCGCGGAAGTCGGTTCAACCAATGGACATTCTAGCAAAACAATGTAAATGGCCCAATTTCGAAGTGTAAACAAACAGTCTATCCTGCTCACGTCAGTTGATGTTCTTATTGAGGCCGAAAAGACTCTTTGTTTACACTTCAACATTGGCCCAATTAGGAAAAGCGTGTGCAAAATGTTAATTGTTTTTCAAAAATGTATTGAAATTTTGAAGGTTTTGTGAATATCTACATGTCGTCTCGGAATTTACACAATAATTCCAGCTGCTCTTCAAATCCATATTTTTTTCTATAATACCTTTAAAAAAAAACTTGAAATGTTGCTCCAGAAATAACTACCCGCATAATCAAAAACCATCGGGGGAATAGTCCAAACTATATTACTACTAAAAGAGATGTAGTTACCACATACTTAACCATTATCATATAGTTACGGCACTATACAAAACCATAACGAAACTGATCGTCAAATGATGACGTTTTTATTGAAGTAAATCTAATGATTCTAACTATTTTTGAACTATTTGGGGTACAATAACCTTACACTAAACAGTTCGGATTGTTTAGACAACGTGACGTGCGAAAAAATGTACAAGTCCAAATAGTTCAAACAATTTATCAACTGTATTGAGAACAATATATCAAAATTCCACAGATTTTAGATTTTTATAGTCAGAACCTGTAAGAACTAAAAACCTACTATAAATGCTATAGTAGAACACAATTGATGGCGGCCACATTTTTTTCGATAAGTTTGTATAATCCAAATAATTTGTCAACTTACATGAAGTAAAATTACTATACACCATACTATTTTGAATTAAAAGTTTCTATAAGTCCAAATAGTTCAAACAATATTTCAACAGTATGGAGTACAATTACAGTTTGTTATATAATCCAACTATATGTTAAACGATTGGTACAAAAATTTCAACTTTTATCAAGTAAATTGATCACAGTCGATTCCTCTGGATGATAGAGAACCTTCAACACCCCCACTTCTCCTCAGATTATCAGAAAACTCCCCAAAAGAAGAAAAATGTTACGAGGGCTCATGAAATTGACTTTCACTATTCCAGAAAAAGTAGGCATGCTGTTCTTACCATACACCAAAAATATGTGTACTACATGGTGGATTATTACTGTTCACTATAAAATGAGTCAATTGTTTGGACTACTTGGACTTATCGAAAAATACTTGCCCCCGAGCTTGCTCCCTTCTAACACAACATGTCACCAAAATCACTGAAAAACCACCAACAGATATAGATCAATCGGATAAGGCGGCAGCAGTTCGGCAGCAACGTAAATAACATCACATATAATGGCGGTAAACATTCACCAACTATCGATAGAACTTAAAAATCAAATTTGATTATATCCGAAGTAGTTATCACAACAATTGTAGGGTTCATTTTTGCGGTCTTTTTTAAAGTGTCGGCAAAGTAGTGTCGGTAAAGTAGTTTTTCAGAAACTATATAGGGAATAGTCAATTTTTTGGGCAATGACTATTTGACGTAAAATCCAAGTTTATAAAAATATTTACATATGTATGAAAACCTCATATAGTTTTCTGCCTAACAACTAATTTCTCATATAGTAAAATCGACCAAAACTATTTTGGGAATGGAATTAATGGTTTGATATATCGTACATATATAGTTGGGTTACAATTTAATGAATAGTAGAGACCATTTGATAAATAGTTGAGTAACTATTTGTCATATAGTAGTTATATAGTTCATGACTATGCGGGTAACCAAAAACTATTCAAACTAATGGGGGTCTAGTGCACTCAAATGTGTTATTCCTTTTAGTTATATGCCTTTTGGCTTATGTCTTTTTTCCAATCCCTTTCTTTTTGACAAGTAGTCTCACACGTTCCTGCGTGCAGCAGGCTCCTATAAATTAAATCTCCCATGAAAAAAATATTTTGATTTTGTGTCTACCTACCATTTCGAACCGCTTTACGGAAATCGGTTACTCGTGAAGGTATTTACGTTTGATACGGCTCGTTTCTTGTAGTGTCCCCCACTGGGCATTCGTTGATCGATTTTGCTAGAACGTTTCAGCCAGATCTTCTAATAATCTCGGAGCCGTCAGTGCTTTCTGCCTGCATAAACAACACCCGATGCATTGCTCCTGAATTCGTTCACGACCATCCGGCGGATCTGGCCCCGAAGGATGTTTGGATTCTGCCTACAATCACCACTCGGATTCATCCGTTCTCGACTAATCTCGAAATGAATCAAACCTACGTGAGGTGCGTCGAGCGTTTTCACCTGGGTAGCAACTCGGAACTGGACGAGGGTCAGCAAAAAGGTAATTCAAGTGGAATTATTAGGTATAAACAATTTTGAGAACAAGAACTTACCGTTTCCGCTGGAATCAGTTCTCTCGATTCCCTGCAGACAGCGTCGGAACCTGCGTCACTGTTAAATCCAGCAGCCTCCGCTGTGCCCTCGACCTCGGATATAGTAGGAAATAGGTCTTTTCTGGCGCAGCGGAGACAGCAGCTCAACAAACAACATGATAATCTTTTCCCAGAAATTACCAACCGACGTGATAATTCTCTTTGCTGCAAACTATTCAAACGTTCGGACAATGTTTTTTGAATGTAAACATTGTTTGCATTTAGATAATATAGTCACTTACTTGGCAAAATCGACAAAAACAAGCTATTATTACTAACAACACTTCCACTCTGTTCAAAACAAACATCTATATTGAAAGCAAACTGTTGCTGTCAAACTAGATTTCCATTTGAATTTACACGATTTTTGTTTTACATCACGAATATTTTACATTCAATTCGTCTTTTACATGATTGAAAACATAGCAAAATTGGAAAACAATCATGCATTTACATGAGATTCAGCAATTACATGTTTTTTATATTTACATAACAGGTTTTTACATAAGATTTAACCTTTTACATTAAATTTAATTTGTACATTGAGCAAGTTTACATGCATAATACGGTTTACATGAGATGGAAATTTACATATTTTTTTCTGTGTAGATTATATCCTCCAATAAAACAGAATCCAGTGCATCGAAAAATCAATACCCCCCCTTCCTGCCAGAGGCCAACTGCGATGAAAGTTCCTCCGAGCAGAACCATACTCACATAGTAATCCGGCAAGTCCAGGTTGATATCCGTGGCGAACTTTTTCCCGAGCACCCGGAACTCCCGCTCCAGGGCCCGGGTCTGGTCGAACAGCTTGATTACTTCATAGTGCTGCTTCGGTAGCCATTTTGAGATGTTCATTTCGAGGGTTTAGAAGGTGGCAAAACAGCGCGTCGAATATTCCCGTGTCTACAACTTCCGCTCAATTAAACAATCCCACGGGAGGCACCACTACTATCCCTGCGCCAAAGTAGGTCACTTTCATTTTCACTGCAACAACCCAACGGGGCGGACGGGGTCTCTCCCGTGGTTGCTTCTTCAAAACTTGGATCACGACTGGCCTACTATAGGATGGGTTCGCGCTTTCGGCCTGAACCTAACCTTGAAGCGAGTGCAGCCTGCTGGCGCGGAGAGGAGCTGTTTTATTGATTTAAATGCGGTTCCCATGGAGACGGCATTGTTCCGCGGGACCGTCACTCGGGTTGTGGCGCCCGCGGAAAGTAAGGTTAGGTTCGTTCGGAGCGCCTGGACAGCCAAGGACCTCCCGAAGTTTGGTTTTAGGGGGTTTTGAGTCGTTAGTCATTAGAAGTCTTTGAAAAAATGCCTTTTTTGAAATTTAAGTAAGATGATTGGAGGTAAAATTGAAGATTGATTTCAGGGCTGACAACAACCGCTAGCCACCCTCCCCTAAAGCGATCTCGCTGCAATGCAGCACCTCAACGGTCAAGGGCCAATTTCTTTCCAATGACTACTGCGATTGCTCCATTTCGTCACTTAGGTTTATTTTCAAGTATTTTTTTTTGTTTGTTTGTTGTTGTGTGTTGGTTGGTTTGCATTTCCTCAGACATAACCCTAGTTATTGTTAAGTATTTTTATATTCATGTGTTACTTAATTTTGTTCCTTGTATTTTTTTGCATTTCCGCTCGCGCACGCCCGCACGTTTCGTGCGGTTGACTCAATCTCGTGTTTTTTTTGTTAAAGAATAAATAATGTTACTTAAAAAAATACGTCACCGCACAAGGTTAACTCTACAAACTTAGTTTAGTGGCGTTGCTCTCTCGCTACAAATTCAACTTCATTCATACAAAATTAAAAACAAAAAAAAAGTTTCACTTCCTTTCGTAGTATTTTTTGTTTGTTTGTTTAAATATGCATACGTGTGCTAGAGCTTAGAAACTGTCTGGTTTGACAGTGAAATCACCTTTATGTTTCGATTTCCGACTTATACTTAGTTGAATTTTTATAAATAGGAGCTGGGGGAGAAACGCACCACTACAGCGGGGGTAATTTGTGTACCTTTGATAATAATTTGATCTAAATAATTGGAGGCGCGTGTGTAGATGCGATTTTGAGGAGGGGAAACGCAAATTTGTTCAACACGATGAAAAAGCTCGACGAAGTTGTTTGGTTCTGCGAGTGAGAACCCGAAAGCTATACTCAGAATAACTCATTTCGTTTAATGGTTTTGTTTAATAAATAATTTGAATGTACCTTAAAGTCAGGTTTTTGCGTTGGAAAACTTAGCATAAACTAGTTTAAAACTTAACAAGTTCCGACCGTCGCTGCAGTATGTTTCAATCTGGTCAGAGTTGAATGTACATTCGAAGAAGCAATTTTAAAATAATAAATTAGACAGTGGGTTTATAGCGATATAGATTGCTTACACGTGAGAGAAAGAGCGCGCTCAGCTTGGCATGGATTATAGGCTCTCTCTCGCTCTCACCTTCTCTTGCTTGGATCTCTCGTCACATAATCTTCTGGTTAGCACAAATTGGACTAGATTAGGGTTACGAATTAAATAACTAGATATGCGCTGGTTGGTTTCTGTTGGTTTGTTCCTAATCAATTAATAATATGGAGTACAAACAACTGTTGAAAGATTACATAGGTCGATAAACGTGGTTTTGGATTTCCTTTCTTCATACTTTTCTTCTTTTTTTTTTGCTGCGATTACATCGAGGAGTTGAGTGACACTTATGTTGCAGTTTGGTAGACACATTTTAGACTGCTCGCATATCCTAAGTTGGTGTGAATCATTTCCAGAGAATACTTATATTTTATGTGTTCGGTTCTGTTCTTTTTTGTTTTGTTCTGTAGCATATTGTGCTTGGCCTTAGAAAATTTTCTTAGAAAAATGTCCTTATTTACTAAATGTTGTTTTTTTTTTGTGTTTTTCCATCTATCGTATCAAATTTTCCATCGTCTATTTGGTTTTCTATGCTTGTGATTTGTGTTGTTTATGTGTATGAATTTCCAGAGTTTGCTAGCCATAAAATACATTGAATCTCAGCCGTACTCTTTTCTCCGTGTGTATCTCTCTCTCTCTGTTTATTTATACTTAAATCCTTTGGACTTTTAACCACTATCATCATTCGGGGAAAAAGTTTGATTATAAAACTAATCGATTTCTCTGCCTATGGTTAGTCACTAGAGATAATTTCATGGTATTTGTTTCATCCGTTCTGCTTCGCTTCACTTTAACGTCATGGCATGGCGTCAGTAGATTGGGGGAAAGAAATTCGTTTTTTTCATCTTTTTTTTTTATTTGAACAAAACTGTGGTGTGTCAAAGTTTGGGGGAGCAATTTTCTCGAAAACGAGCAATTTTGTTTGGAATTTTGTTTTTTCACTTCGGCTTGTATTTCTGAAAGCCAGAGAAGCATTCGAATTAATTCAAAAGGTCTTCTATTCATTTTTGACAAGTCCATAAACAATTACAAAAAAAATGCCGATGCATCTTTGTCTTGAGAACAACTTTACTGATAAATTTGCTATACTCAGCAATGTTTGTGGTAATTTTTAAACTATTATATTTTAGTTTTAATAATCACATTTGAAAAATTATCATCTTTTGGCTTAGATATTGGACAAAAATGCCACCTTTTCAGCACGGACGAACGGACATGACACGGGGTTTCAAAAAGTGAAGCCGGTTTTCTTTTACTTCTTCTTGGCGCAAACCTGCGCAAGCGAGATCGCTTGTGTCAAAATCATCGCGCCACGTGGTTTCAAACGTAAACAAAGCCAGCTGATGCTGCAAATTCATGGGCACTTTTTGAGATGGGTGTATGAATTTATAATAAAAATACATTTTTTACACATTTTTCGGCAATTCTACTAAAAAAAAATATTACCTAGAATCATAAAGACAAACTTAATGCCAAAAAACTGTTTCTAATACCATACAAATGCTGAAGATTTTAATTAATTATTTCATAACACATTTTGAGAAATCATGCGTAATCGCTCGATGCTACTTCGACAACTTGAATGTAGATGGTGCTAGTGATAGTTTGCTTCAGAAATTCGAAGAAAATTTCTAGATTAAATTTTCAAAACAACCTATCCCTCATGGGTTTCCTATGCAGATAGGGCCTTTTGAAAATTTAATCGAGATTTATTCCTGGTGTCATGTCCGTTCGTCCGTGTTTTCAGCAAACACAAGGAGATGTAAAATTATTTTTCAGTTAGCAACTATATCGAGTCCAAAATTTAAGACGATAACTCGAAATAATTCATCCAGGTTTCAATGTAAAAATATAGAACATTTGCACAAAACAAAACTATTTTAATAACATGTTTGCCCCATTTTGAATAGCATGGTTGATTATACAGCAATTCCACGCCAAATCAGGAAGATCCAAATAAAAAATTACATTTTTTGACTCTCTCTTTGATTAAGTTGGTCCTTGCCTTGGTCCTTTTTATAGGGTGGACCAAAATATAGCATTTTTCAACATCCAAAAACACATTTAAAAAAAATTCAGACATTTTGTTTCGTTTATTTATAGATGATTCATATGATATATCCAAAAATGGTAAATATCCATCCGCAGGATTCTCAGATATGATTTAAAAAAAATAATTTATCGAATTCTGTACATTGATCGAACCTAAAACACCTTGCGTCTCCAGCACAATGTACTGGAAACTTATTTCTATGGAGAAGCATGGTACTCTAAATTAAGATCGGTGTACCGAAAATTGCTGATTAATATTCAAATAATCATATCTTAGAATCCTGTAAATTGATACTCACAATTTTTGTTCATACAAGAGTGTACCCCTCTCAAACCTTATGTAAAATGTGATTTTAGTGAAAGCGATACAATCTTGTTTACAAAAGTTATGCGCCCTTTTGAAGTGTGAGGCTCCAAATATCCCAAAAATATATTTTCAGATGTAGGATCATAGGTCCCGAGGCCGTCAAATCAACAAACAAAGTTTTCATTTGACCTATTTGTATACAGTCGTGCCTCGGTTTAGCACCGCATATGGGGGATGCAAAACCGAGGCGTGCATAACCGAGGTACAGAGCTTATGGGATTTTGGCTATATGGGAGACATTGGCTTTAATCGTACGAAAAATCATGCAAACATCAAAAAATTAAAGTGTTTTGGAATCGGGATGATGTCAGCTATCCATTGAAATTATTATTTCATGAAAGTTTTCACAAAAATACGTATTTTTCCTGTATTTCGAAAATGCTTATTTTTTCTCTAAAGAAACCAAAAATAAATTGTTCTTGCAATATGGGTATCGAATGATCAGATTTTTTTCATACATTTTGGATGTAATAATAACATTTTTAGAAAATACTCAAAATTTTCACAAAACTACGTTTTTTCGAAAAAATACTCAAAATTTCAATTTTTACAATATGGGTATCAAACGATCGGGATTTTTTCAAACATTTCGAATGTAATAACAATATTTTTTGAAAATACTCCAAATTTTCACAAAAATACGTATTTTCGAAAAAAATACTCAAAATTTAAATTTTTACAATATGGGTATCAAACGATCGGGATTTTTTCATACATTTCGAATGTAATAACAATTTTTTTAAATACTCCAAATTTTCACCAAATTACGTATTTTCGAAAAAAAAATACTCAAAATTTCAATTTTTACAATATGGGTATCAAACGATCGGGATTTTTTCATACATTTCGAATGTAATAACAACATTTTTTGAAAATACTCAAAATTTTCAAAAAACTTCGTATTTTCGAAAAAAAAATACTCATAATTTCAATAATTACAATGTGGGTATCAAACGATCGGGATTTTTTCATACATTTCGAATGTTATAAAAACATTTTTTGAAAATACTCAAAATTTTCACAAAACTACGTACTTTCGAAAAAAATACTCAAAATTTCAATTTTTACAATATGGGTATCAAACGATAATAATATAACAATAACCGCAATAACTGATTTTTTTTAAATAAGAAGTTTTGTGAAAATTTTGAGAATTTTCAAAAAAATTTATTACATTCGAAATGTATTAAAAAATCCCGATCGTTTAATACCCACATCTCAAAAAAGGAAATTTTGAGTATTTTTTTCGAAAATACGTAGTTTTGTGAAAGTTTTGAGTATTTTCAAAAAAATGTTGTTATTACATTCGAAATGTATGAAAAAATCCCGATCGTTTGATACCCACATTGTAAAAACGGAATTTTTGAGTATTTTTTTCGAAAATACGTAGTTTTGTGAAAATTTGGAGTATTTAAAAAAAAATGTTATTACATTCGAAATGTTTGAAAAAATCCCGATCGTTTGATACCCATATTGTAAAAATTGAAATTTTGAGTATTTATTTCGAAAAAACGTAGTTTTGTGAATATTTTGAGTATTTTCTAAAAATGTTGTTGTTACATCCAAAATGTATGAAAAAACCTGATCATCTGATACCCATATTGCAATAACAATATATTTTTGGATTTTTTAGAGAAAAAAATGCATTTTCGAAATACAGAAAAAATACGTATTTTTGTGAAAAATTTCATGAAATAATAATTTTAATGGATAACTGACATCATCCCGATTCCAAAACACTATAATTTTTTGATGTTTGCATGATTATTCATAGAATTATAGCCAATGTCTCCCATATAGCCAAAATCCCATAAGCTCTGTGCTTCAGTTAAGCACTCGGCCGTGCTTAACCGAGGCAGCTGAACGGTGCAAAACCGGGGCAGTGCAAAACCGAGGCGTGCAAAACCGAGGCATGACTGTACTCAGTTATGTTCTGAAAACTTTTTTTTCATAAATTCCAACTTATCATTTTGCTTTTGCAACGCAGGTTTTGCACAAATTTTTAAAGAACGTAATTTTTTGGACCACCCTAACCCGGCTTAGACCACCATAATAAAAAAAAACAATTAAAAAAATACGGGTCTAATTATTTTAGTTAAGAAACTCCTAGACCAAATTTGAACAATTTTTTTATTTGAATCCTGCTGTTTAGTACTTTTTTTGTAACAAGTTGATTTCCTCAACCGGAAAAAAAATCGCTGAAAAAAATCGAGTTTTGCAACGCAACTTGTATTTGGTCAACTCAAAAATCAAAATAGGGTCGACAAGTGGAACTTTTCAGCACACAAATGAATGCTATTGACCTTTTTTGGAAGTTTTTTTACATTGAACTAATGAGTGCCTTATTTTTGATGATTTTCAATGATCAATTCTGAATGCCTGTCACAACCCAGTAAGAAATGAAGTACAGCGAAAATTTCAGTAGTACAGTGAAAAATAAACATAATTTAACCCAAAAATGACAAACTTCTCATCACAGTGTCCTGATGCAAACAATGATCGAGATCGAGCTGTCACAGCCCTGCGAAATATGAAAAAAAAAAATGCTAGAACTTTTGCTAGAAAGAGATAGCAAATCTGATGCAAACAAACCCCCAGCTGCCATGTAAACACACTATGAATGTTTTGGTCAAGCTTTTCAGTGGATCCGCTAATATTTCAAAATGGCTGATTTTTAAGTTTCATTTTTTAAACAGTGCGACTTACTACTACACAGAAAAGGCTAAAATAATTTAATCAAAATTAGTTTTTTGCTTTAGCGTACTGACTTCATTGTCTTATGAACCAACGCTTAATACAAAACTTCTTGAATCTTTCAGCAAACATGTTATCATAATTTTCAAACAAGGAGTTTCAAAGACGGTCTTATTTTGAAATTTCGAAAATATCTATTTTTATTTTATTTATTTACAAATTTTGAAATAAAATAACTTTTTGAATCACTGCAAAATTGCGATGTGTGACTTACACACTCAGATTTTTTTTACCAAATCCGGTAAAGTCTACCGAATTTTCAACTGCTGAATAGTTCGGTAAACTGAAAATTCGCGAATTCGGTAAAAACTTACCGAAATTCGGTAATGTTCATCGTACAGCCGAAATTCGGTAAAATTTTGTCATTTTGACAGATGGTTAACCGATCTAAACATTACCGATTCTCCAACTAATGAATTCGGTAAAATAATCTAAGTGTGTACAACGGAAAATTAAAAAACACTTTTTGTACAATCTTAAATAAATGTCTAAAATTTCATAATCATTTCATAAATGGCAACACTACTAAAAGAATTTTGACCATCTTTGGTTCAAATCTCATATTAAAAAAAAAAACAAAAAACTAAACACAGTTTCTTGTGTTATAAAAGTGAAATAAAATAAAAGTTACTGCAACCATTGAAGTTGTTGTCTTCTTATTCCAAAATTGTCAAACTTACGGACCCAATCCTGCAAAAGTCTAACTTTGTTTTTTTTTTATGTTTTGGGGATGAATAAAAAATTATACCGATAGTTCCCTTAGTTTTGAAGATACTAAAAAGTCTGTAATATAATTCTTGGTGCAACAGCTCTGGTTTATGTGCTCCATTAACTGCAAAAAGTTTGAACAGTTCTAACTTAAGGGGTTAGACATCAGTTTGATTGAAATAAAGTTCTCAAGACAAAGATTTATTTAAAATTCTTTGAATGCTTGTATGGACGAAACATCTTTGATAAATTATTTATCAGGTCATAGACAAAAATACAAGAAGTAAGATCTCGTACAATATTGAAAAACGCGTTTCAATAATAACGGTCATTTCGAAAAATGCTGCACCGTGAATGATGTGCACGCTCCCAAGAAAATACGCAAAATATGGGTGATTTTTGTTTCTACAAAACACTTTGATGCCACTATCGCGATCCTCATTTCCCACCAAAGAATCTCAATTAATTGTGTTTTACCTACACTCACGTTCAAAATCACTCAGTTTTCGTCAAAATCGCACCTTTTCAGAAATGAGTAAAGGGGGCATCTGTCAAATTTGAGTGAATTTCACTTTTGAA
Organism: Culex pipiens pallens; assembly: GCF_016801865.2. Lineage (NCBI taxonomy): Eukaryota > Metazoa > Arthropoda > Insecta > Diptera > Culicidae > Culex > Culex pipiens. Next base: position 166,665,564 of record NC_068939.1, on the reverse strand, counting down.
TTCGTAGAATTCCGAGTTAAATTCACTCCAATCCAATGAGTAGGTTCGGTTTTGACGAAAATTAAGCGATTTTGAACGTACGTGCATACCTTCTTTTTCAAAATTGACAAGGAAAGGGAAAAGCAAACTCATTACTGGAAGGATTAGGGGGGCACCCTTTCTACTTCCTCTTCTTCTTGTTGCGTCGCTTGCGCAGGTAGCGCTCCCGCCAGCTTATCCGCAGGCTGCGGACGTTCTCCGAGTCCGAGTCCGAGTCCGTGTCGCTGCCTTCCCTGCTTAAAACAAGACCACAACAAGACATACATTCGACATACAAAACGGCAACAGAGAGAGGAAAAAAGAAGAAGATAAAACTTGTTTAGTTTCGTTACGGGTTTTTTTTTTGGGAAGAAAGCAAGATGGCGAGACGCTTTGACGTTAGTGGCATGATGTACACGCTAAAATGACGCGACGCTGATTTTAAATTGATGAGTTTAGTCTGCTAAAGCTTTGGACGATGGTGGTCGCAACTTAAACCGCTGGCTGTTACATTTTGTGTGTGTGTGTGTTTGGCACCGCTGGCAGCCTCTCGTCAATTTTTAAAACTTTGTGTATACCAATTTCAACTCCCTTCGCCCTATCGGCTAGTTAGGCAAACACATTCTACCGATTAAAAATGGGTCCCTTTAAAAAGGGATTTCCCCTTTAATTCCGACTCAACTGAGTGAGTGCTTTCACCGTTGACACACCAAATCCGGTCTTCTACTAAATTTAATGCAACATTCAAATGTTTTATCAGTTATTTGTGTGTTGTTTATCTCTCATAAGTATGAATCTTTTCGCTACTGATCAGTGGCTTCCCTAAATTTCAAGTCTGGTTCTGTGTATTTTGTTTTCTAGCACATCGATTTCGCCCTTTTAATATCATCCGCTTGATTTTTTTCTTTAAATAAAAAGTTTCTACAAAATCAACTAGCATGCAACAAATGGCGATTCAATCGAGCTTTGTTCTGTTTGTCATGATTTGTTTTGGTAACTAGTAACACACTTATCAAATAAGAGAGAGAAATGAAAGGTAAAACTATACAATATGATAATTTTGCATTTATCGCTACATAACAAAATTAAAATCATCAAAATTTGACAACGATTACTTCGATTTGTTTGTTTTGTTTTTGGCTAATAAGCAGGCGTGTAGACTAAAAAGAAAATGATCAACATTGTTCTCTTCATCAACGGGTTGTTTCTCTTTGAACGTGTGCATATTCACGTGTATGACACTAAGAATTCAATTGTTTTTTTGTTTTGTTTCGGTAGTTCTGTGTGTGTACGTTTCATTATAGAATAGTTTGAAAAATACTTGCATGTTAAAATACACACACAAAAACCTGTGTTTTTTTAATCAGCACATTCTTACACAGTTTCCACGGAATCGACGACAAATGAGTAACACACTGGTATGAGCTACCGATGAGACAGTGAAGGTTATGATGATGACGCGGCGCTATGATTCAGTTCTACATCCGATCCAAGGTCTCATTCACTCCAAGAGAAAAAAAAATCCTACTCAGGCTAGAGGGGAAAAAATCTACAGGCTATACAAAAGAAGTTCACTTTTCTCGCGTCGTCACCACCTCGGTATCTCATCGCTGAGTGACCCGACCCAAATGAGTTACCGCGAGCACGCCCGCTCGCGCTCCCTCGTTTACGCTCATCTGATGAGAGTATTGTGTGGTGCTGTTGGAGTGAGTGAGTGTCGACACTGACGATGAGTGACTCGCGCGCTCTCTTCCGCTCTCTCTCCCCTCCCCCCTCTCTGTCTAAAACTGGTTCAGCTCGTCCAAAATCTCCTGCTCCAGCCGGGCCAGCTCCTCGTCCGGCAGCGGCGTATCGTCGTCCTCATCGTCCTCCTCGTCATCGTCGTCGTCGTCGATCCCGATTTGGCCACTTTGCTGCTTTTTTCTGCGTCGCGCCAACCAACCGGTGGTGAGCAACTTGCGGCGGCCACGCGGTCCGCCGGTGGCCCCGTCTCACCACTCGTTCAGCAGGCAGTCGTCCAGCTGGGACTCTAGAATATCAATGTTGGACTCGTAGTCGTCGTCCTCGTCGTACGACCTGCGGAAGAGAACGAAGGCGCGTGGGGGGGAAAGGGATGGGGAACAAGGAATTTGGGATGAGTTCCGAGAGCGAATGATGTGAGTGAGTGAGTGAATGGATGAGTGGGTGAGAGAATGAGAGAGGGAAAGTCGGCGTTCGCAGAGAGAAAAATACGTTTGTTAGTGAGTTTTGTTTTTGACGGCTTTTCGCTTGGTTTGAAGCGGCTAGCGTATGGGCACTGATGAGTTACTTAGTTACTATCGAAAGTGAACGTTATTATTGATAGTTATAGTGATGATAGCTTATAGAATGCTTTACGTGATGCAATAAATTTGTCCGATGAAATGAGCAAGTGAGTGGAAATATTTTAGTATATGGCTTATGCTAGGTAGGATAGTTGGAAACGAATTACAAACAGAAAAGCATTTACACAGACATAGCTTCATAGAGAAATATAGATAAGGTTAATAATAACATATGGCACATAAAACAATACAAAATATATACACAAACATAATTAAAGTTATCCCTTTTAACATCAGTCTACAGATCATTGAGTTTAAGAAATGGAGATTTACATAATATTTTTTTTAAATTGATTTGCTTTTTCGATTTAAAACAATTTGTAATTTGTTTAAACTTTAAGAAGATTTGCAGTAAAGATTTTTTACAGCCCAGCTTGGAATATTGCTCATCGAAAAAAAATATTTGTCTTTCATATTTCTTGAAAAAAATCTTGACATAAAACTTTAAATTTGTGGTTTTTGTCATTTAAAAAAACTAGATTTTTTAAATTTCAAATTTAATAAAATTTAAGAAATTGCAAGTAGGTTTTTTTTTATCTGATTCATTACACAGCAAATAAAGCAGTAATCCAGCTGCTTGTAAAAGGCATGGGTGTAAAATAATTTTTGCATTATTTTATGAAATTCTGTGCAATATTACACCCTAAAATATGTAGCCCATCAGTATGGGTATGGGTAATGTCAAGCTCACATATACGTTTATCCTTTCCATACGTTATCCTTATACGTTTATCCTTTACAATCTTGACAAGACTGACACTTTGACAGTTTAGAAAACTTTAGCATTTTTTCAAAAAAAAAAAAATGATTGTTTATTTTAGTTTGTTAACACTAAAAACTCTAACGTATCGTCAGCACGGGAGACGTACTATATTAATTTGCATAAACCCTTTTCCACAGTGAAAAACTATTCAAAATTTTGTGTTTTTCGACACCCATATTTCAAATTATAAACATTGGATTTGGAGGTGAAATTGAGTCATACAAATTTCTGCATTTTTGTATAACCCAATATTTTGTGAAAATTTTAGTATAATCTAAAAAAAAATTAATCGTCCATAATACATTATTATTATATAAATTTGGAATTTTCTTAATAATTCTGCTAGAATCAGCTAGAACCTTGAGATGCGATTTTCTGATCGATTTGGTGTCTTCGGCAAAGTTGTAGATATTTGTTGGGACATTTCAGAAAACACTAGGTACACGGAAAAAAATCCACAATTGTTTATTAGACTTTTTACACAACACACATATTTTTTTTATTTTTGTAAATGTTTTTTTTTCAGGATAAAAAGGCATATTAAGCGCTATAGTTTAAGATTATGCAAAATCTGGAATCGGAGTACACTCAAACCCCGGTGGTTGGTCACTTTTTCGTTTGAAACTTTTTTAGTTTGTACCCCCTTGGTTGGTCAAAGTCAAACTAAAAAGTGACGAACTGTCACTTTTTACACGGCGCTCACGCACATTATCAAAACAAACGTGTGTTAGTGTGTGTGGACTCCGTGTAAAAAGGGTGTCAAACTAAAAAGTAACCCCGTTCGTTTGACAACAGTTGGTGTCAAACCATCGGGGTTTGAGTGTAATATTTTTGGAAGAAACTTGTTTTATGAAAAAATCTAATTTTTTTCTAACGGAATTTCAAAAATCCTTTTTAGGTGAAAAATCAAATTTGCAACAATCGAGACTTACTTAAGGAGGTATTAGACTATGGCAAACAAACAAACAAACTTGCACTTTTTGGCACTTTTTTAGACAGTTTGCCAAACTCGCAAACAAGAAAAAAAGTATGCAAGCTGACGTTTCTGCAAACAAATCCAACTTTCAAAATGTGCGAGTTTGTTTGTTGTTCAACACAATTTGTCAACTCCTTAGCTCTAATTTTTAATGGTAATGTTGTAACCCTTGGGAATTTTTTTTGCTCTTCTCAATAAAAATAATTGAAAGTATTGTTAAATTGCAAAAAAATTAAAAAAAATCGAGAAATTTCATAATAATTTGCTTACAACTTGAAAACGGTGCCATTTATCAAAAAGTGTGTAAAGTTATTTTTGATTGCAAATTTGATCATGCACCTTGAAACTTATATTTGAAATTTTGTTTGACAATATTTTAGTTTTTTTTTCCAAAATCGCATTTTTTTTCAAAATTGACTCAATGATTTACTTGGTACCAACTTTTTGCACCACCCTATGCTCTAACGCAAAAGAGGCCTTTTTGTAATTTTGAAAATAAAAAATACGTTTTTGTGTTGAATTCACTTTTTATTATTAATAAAAAGTCAAATAAAATAAATAGGATTTTTTTCCGTGAACTTGTTTTTTTTTCTGAAAAGTTGCAATTATTTTCTGCAACTTTGCCGAAGATACCAAATCCATCAGAAGATCCCTTATTATTATACAGATTTCGAATATTCACATGCCCATTTTCTATGACCCGCAACATGGTATGAAGCTGTGTATGGAAAATCCAATTATAGTCTAGACTCGATTATCCGAAGGCCTCGGAATAATTTTACTTCGGATAATCGAACCATGAAAAAAAAATTCTCGTTGTCTTATTTTAATTGTTGTTGTTGTTAATTTCTTTATTTCCGGCAGCTTTAACCTTTCGGTCATTCGCTGCCCCATTATTTTAATTGGTTAGCTTAAATATGACTCCTAAACTACTCTAAATTGATTTAAAAAATTGAAAATCCAAGATGGCGGCCAAAATGGCGTTGATGAAATATTGAAAAAATGCATTTTTGTTATTTAGTAGGCAATCAACCATTCTAATTTAATTTAGTAGGCAATCAACCATTCTAATTTGACTTAAATCGAGTTATTCGATATTCCGAAGTTCTATCCAAACCTTTGGAAAATCGTGGCCTGTTTTGATGTACAAATCTGAGAGGGATTTGTTTCAATAAGTAAATTTAAATAAGCTAATAAAAACGAGTTATCGTCGATTGCGACTGATAACTTATCGCCAACTATCAACAACGAAAATTTCATCAGGATTAATTCGCCATTAGTAAACATTTCCTATCGACAAATGTCCAATAAATTCATTATCCACAAAATCATGACAACACATTTCGCGGTATTTGAAGGTGTTTCACATGTGAACGTTTCAATAAGCTCAAAATTTCTCGCGATATTTTCGAAAATCGTTTCCCCGATATCTCACGAAAGAGAGAAGAATGATTTTATATTCGATGCTTTCTCTAAGTGCATTTTTAATTAAAAATTTTGAGAAGATTCACGTTGATTTCATTTGCTTAAACAAACATTTACATTTTCATTCTAAATTTTGAACAAAATCTTAACAATAATATAGTTTTTCATGAAAACATTCAGATTATATTTTTGTTAGAGGGAAGGTAAAAGGAGCAACATGTAACAATAAGATATTTGAAACCATCTACATAAATACTCGCATAACATCGAGGCAGACACTAGAGAGCGTGTGTGTGTGTTCGAGAATGTGGGAAGGAAAAAAAAGTAGACATAGACAAACAGACTTTGGATCGAGAACAGTATCCACAGGGAAAGAGGACGCATACCGAATCTTGTCTTTATCAGTTCACTTTTTGTACACATCTACACGCACGCACGCACGCACCATCTATATGTGTGACAGGAAAAAAGTGCACGATTTTTCACGAATTTGCCAGATTGGAGATTTTTTGTTGGTTGTTAAGTTTGTACAAGAGACACATGGAGACCAATTAGGTTTAGAATAAAACATTGCTTTTGGAAGTCGATTCATTTTGTTGAAGCTAGATCGGACATATTGAACACAGAGAAGGTCATTCTTTGGAGAAGATTTTACAATACAAAGGGAACTTTTGAAGGGGGGGAAGGAAACTAGTTATCGAAAATAATGAAACTGGCTTGGAATTGCAATTTTTGGTTGAGGTGTTTTTTTTTCTTGGTAAGGTTTTTGCTTTTAAAAAGATTACTTACACACAGAATGCGTTAAAAAATGAGCTAGAATCTTTCGGTTGACGGCGTGGTTCATCGTCCGCTTGGTTAGTTTTGGTGCTGGAAAAGGCTTTCGAGGAGGATCTGGTCTTGGTCGTGTTGGCGGTGGCTGTGGTGTTGGCGCTGTGCTGACGGGTCGTACCCCTGGCGGAGGACACCGTACTAACGGTCCTGCCGCGGGTGCTGACACTTGCAGTGCCCAACGCTCCGTGACCCGGCAGTGGCTTTCTGGCCAAACCGTCTTCGCCGTTACCACCGTACAGGTCGTCGAGGTCGTCGTCGTCGATGGGCGCGAAACAGCCAAATCTTTTGGTTGTATTTTTTTTCCGCGTGAAAATGTGTGCAAGGAATTTTGGTTTGGTTAGGTGGCACACAAACACACACACGTGAATATATATTTTGTTATTTTTGTGTTGGCATTATACGGTATCAACGGGAAGAAAATATGAGAAAAAATAAATGTTAGGCCAGAATTTGGTAGACGAACAACTACAAAGGGGGGGAAAACTGCTAGCTTTACTTCAATATAAAATGGACTGGATTAGGCTACTTGGGAAATCCGGGAGCCAAAAAATGGTTCATCTAAATGAGTCTAGCTAATGTTCAAACCCAAATCACTACGCGTCTCCATTGATTTTTTAAAATGGGGGACGTTTGGTTCTACAAGACAATTTGTTTATAAAACAGTAGACTTCCTTACACTCTTTAAAAATCAAATTGGTCTCCATTTTGTGTTTACGTTCAATAGTTCAATGAAAAATAAAAGTTTTCCAAAGTTTTACAAAAATATTTAAAATTGACCCTCACTTAATAGTACTTTTATCTTCTCTGATTGTAAAAGTATCTTCCCAGTTCAAACTTCAACCCTAAAATTCATCGTATCACAGAAAACAGTAATCCCGGCACATCAGTGTTAGCTTCATTTTAAGAAAAACCTACTAGATAGAAAATAAGGGTGTAAGGGTGTAAGTTTACAAATCGCCATGTCGTTGAAATAACGTTCTTGTTCAACGTGGATCAGGGTGGCCACTTTAAACACATTTGGATCGGTATTTTTGATTTTTTATTTTTTTTGGTTTGGATGAAATTTTGTGCATGCATTCTCTTTGTCAAAAGAAGCAATTATGTATCATTAGTTTTACAGTTAAGGGGCTATTATAATTAAGGGGCTGGTCAAAGTGTGTACGTAAATTTATGAAATTCTGTATCTTGAGAAGGGATTTTCCGATCGTCTTCGGCACAGTTGTAGGTAACATTTGAGACTTTTTGGAAAATAGGTACACGGAAAACAACAATTCCATTTTGTAATTTAAATTTTGATAACTAAAAGCGAAATTCCCTTAATACGTGTTTTATAATTTTCGATATTTCTATATGTTTTAGGGGACTAACAAGGAAATCTTCTGAGCCATAGTGCGTGATGATGCTGCAACATCTGGTTTAAGAGCTATGTTTTTTTCAGTCGTGTTTTTTTTTTGAAAAATATCGAAAACCTGGACGAAAAAATTATGCAAAATAATTTATTGAAAGCAAAATCGAAAAGTACTTAATTTTTGTTTCTTGATAGAATGCACCATATTGATGTTACAGCTTCTTTTAGGTAAAAATTTTCGAATTCTTTTCGTTTTTTTACATTTTAAATTTTTTCTTGGAAGAAAACCACCCACGAAAAAATATTTAAAGTTGAGAAAATTGCCAACAATTTTCTTTTTGGAACTTTGGAAATTTTGAATTGACTATATCTCGGAAAATGAGATTTCTTGCGAAATTGTTTGATCGATTCAATAAAAATATTTCAATTTTTTTAACGTCTATAATTTTTTAACACAAGTTAATTTCATAGTCAACAATTAAGAAAAAAAAATTGAAAAAAAAAATTAAAAAATTAAAATATTATTATTGAAAAGCTAAAAAAAAACGTTACTTAATCCACCTTAAGGTGGTTGGTGCCTTCCTCACATTCATGTTTTATTTTAGGTTGTATTTACAAATTAATTTAAGGGTTTTTTTTCATATAATTTTTTAATAATTATTGTTTTTACCATAACAGCAATTTTCAATTCTTTTTTTACCAACTCTCCAAAATAAAGAAGAAAAGGGGGGGCTGTAATTGAATTTAAAAGTACTGATATGCCAACATTAGGTGCGCGAAGGAATTGCATGCTGCCCCCCTAGTCTTAGTAAACAATGTCTTATGAGTTGTTATATTTCAGTAAAAAGTTTGTGTAAATCCTTGTCTAGACAAAATGATGTATTCAGCAACATAATTAATACAGACTTTTTCCAGAAGAGACGCAGACACTGATTAGGCATTGTGGCAACCAGGCGATACGCATGCTGTGCGACTCTCGCGCGTATGCAAAAAGACCCGGCCTTTGAGGTTATGCAAAAATCACCCTTTTTTGTAACTACAAAAAAACTTTTTCATGGCATAACGTTAAAAGTACTTCACTAAACAGAATAAAATTTAATAGGGTCTCAAGGGACCCCAAAACGAACAGAATAAGGCGAATCCGGCCAAAATCGATTCAGCCAGTTCTGAGATAATCGTGTGGAAAAAATATCATGTCTACACACATCCCCACAGACATTTGTTCAGAATTTGATTCTGAGTCGATATGTTAATACGTGAAGGTATATCTAGGAGTTGTATTTAAGAAGTTCATTTTTCGAGTGATTTTATAGCCTTGCTTCAGTGAGGTGAGGAAGGCAAAAATCGCTAAAAGTCTCATTTTCCGAGATATTCACAGTTGAAAGTTACAATTATCTATTTGTAGACCTTTCCTAAAGTCATGCTCGATTTTAAAATTAAATTGGATGAAATTAATTTTTCTAAGCGTCACCTAATTAGCCTGCAATTTTTAACAGACAATATCTCCGAAACTATTGGTCTGATTAAAAATGTTAAAAAATTAGACCTTTTGCTAAATTTCCTGATTTTTCCAATAAAAATATTTCAAAAATTTGATAATTTGGTCTATGTCTAAATTATAAATTTTTAAAATTTAACTATTTGTCAAAGTCAGGCTCGATTTTGAAATTTTGAAATTATTTTCAATTAAAACATTACAAAATTTCACAAGAGTTTCATTTTTTAACATAGAAAATCGGACCAATAGTTTCCGAAATATCGTCAGTTGAAAATTACAGGCTACACGCAAAAAAAAAAATGATGGTAACATTCATCAGGAAATGGTGACAGATTTTGTGTAAAACAAATGATTAATTTTACCCCAGAAAATGATGAATTTTCATCAGTTTTTGATGAATATTCATCAGGTTTACATTTTTGCACATTTTTTAATGTAAGGTAATATGAGGTAATATTCAACCTACCAAATTTTCAACATTCCAAAATTCAACTCTTTTTTGCTGTGTAATTAAGTGACACTTAAAAAAAACTTATTCTCATCCATTCGAATTCTTGGTTAGGCAGTATCTCAGAAACTAATTGTCCATTTTTTAATGACTCCGAGAGAAAATTGCAGTATAAAATATTTATTTCGAAGGTGCTTATCAAGTAGTTTGAAAGTGCAAAAAAATAAAATAAAAGAAATCAAAAATATATACCCAAAAGTGGCTATATTTTCATAACGTACATTTGATCAAAAAAATGTAAAAAACTTTTCAATAGCAAATACAATTAAATTTTTAGAATCCTTTTTTTTTTTTCAATATTGTTACTTTTTTTTTTGGGAAATTCATACCTCCGGAACCAAATTTTTCACCATCTACACAGAAAAAAAAATTGAATCTTGGAATGTTGAAAATTTGGTAGGTTGAATATTACCTCTTTTTTTTAGTGTAAAAATGTGAACCTGGTGAATGTTCATCAAAAACTGATGAAAATTCATCATTTTCAGAGGTAAAATTAATCATTTTTTTTGACACAAAATCTGTCACCATTTCCTGATGAACATTACAATCATTTTTTTTTCTGTGTACCACTATTGGTGGACTATGGAAATATTTATTAGTCCCCTGAACATAAAAATAAAAAAAAAAATATTCAGAATTCAACTTTTAGTGATAAAAAAGTTATATCAATAAAATTAAAAACCTATAAGTCCTAATCATAACCGACAACATTGCCAAAGACATCAAATCAAATCGATCAGAAAATTCCTTCTCAAGATACAGAACCTCAAACATTTTATAACCATTTTGTATGAAAGGCACAAAAATTTGTATGGAGATTTGTGCGGAAAAAAAGGAAATGTGGATTTTTTGGTAAATTTTTAAAATCGGGAAGGAAATATGAAATTTAAAATAAATTTGTACCAGCCTGCGACCACAGATTGGAAAAAAGGCGTAAAACTTAATGTAAAAAACACAGAGTAAAAACTCTTTTGTAAATCCATTGATATTTTGCAGAGCAGTAGCGTAACATTAATCATTTGTAAAGCATTTTGTGTCACCTTTTGTTTAAATATTTTGCAGGGTAGGCTTGAAATTTCAATTAAGGTTTTTATTTTATGTTCCCCCTCTCTCGACTTTGAGGTCGACCTAGGCTATTTAGACGACGGCAGAATCGAATTCTCGTGAATTTCGCAGAACTTTAAGGTGTTGGAGTTGTGTTCTCAATTTAAACAAAAAATCGATAAATTTAGTTTTTTTTCTGAATTGTTGCAAAATATCGATTGGTTCTCAGAATTACCGATTTTTGACATGAGTGGTCACCATGCTGGACACGGCTTGCCTGGATGACTGTTTTCTGTGATAGTTTAAAATTTTCCACTCGAATCTCTAGAAAGGTGCCACATGTTACAAATTAGTAAACCTTAAGATACAGGCAGTTATGAGAGTTAGTCACAAATCGTATACACTTGCTGAAATGCACGAAAAATGGCATGAAATTGGATGCATTTTGTTTCGATATGAAAAATGTACAGGCAAAATCTGTTAAGCATTTTTTTATCCAGTTTGGTATCGTGAAACGTCGAAGGGCGGGCTTGGAAATGATTTTCGTTTGGTACCTACTGATTGGAGATTGAGAAAGGACACCTTTATGGTTAGGTTGAGCGAATTAAGGATTAAGATTTTTATTTCAGCAGCGCGATTAGACAGATACATATTTGCTGATAGGGGCGGAGAGCATTTCGCTGAGTTTTTTTTTAGCATATCGCTGAGTTTTTTTTTATTATATTTTTAATAAGAGCAAGAGAGAACGAGCACGAGATCACGCGTGAGCAGATGAGCAAGAGACAGAGCGCACTAGTTTAGTGTTAAATGATTCATTTGTTTGATGTTTTGTTGTTGATTTGTGAGTGTTTTTTTTTTGTTGTTTTCTCTTACCCCCGAAATTTTCACGCTTTATTTCAACACTCAAAACTCATCGCTCTCTCACAAAAACCATGTGGACCGAGACCCCATCATTCCTATTACAATTGTGTGCACCCGCGGGAAGGGTTTGTGTTCTCTATCGGGTGGTTTCTTCCTCCCTTCACGCCGTGAAAAAAAAAAAAAAACAAACAATACAAAACACAAATCGTGTGTGTGTAATATAAAAACGGGAAAAAAGATATGAAACGAAAAGAAAAACTTGTTTGTAATATGAGACAAACCGTGATTTTGTTGGAAGAGGGTGGCAAGTACAGATTAAACCTAATTTGAGTAACTTAAGTAAAACTTAAACAAAAAATGCGTTGCTTTCGGTTCTGCGAATCGGTTGCCGGTAGGGGTAGGATGCCAAAAATCAAATTATAAAAATTAGAGGAGGAAAAATGCTACACACTAATAATAATATCATCATCAACGCTAGTAATAGTAGTAGCAGCTGTTTGGAGAGGGACCTTTGCATTGGATCGGAGCTTAATGGATTTTTTTGGTTGTTGGTTTGATTAGGTGGAAATGCCTTTTAGTTTGTTGGTTTTTTTGGATGTAAGCCGACTGAATTAACTGACACATGAGGTAGAGAGGTATAGAGCAGATTGAAGCTAAGTACGGAGCTCGGAAGAAACGCGGTCGAGAAAAACTGCGGATTCTCTTCTTAATTTCAAAAAACACCTAGATTTTAAAATTCTAAAACTACAAAATTCAAAAATAAAAAAACAAATTCAAGAAATAAAAAATTCAAAAACTTCCAATTTTTAGATCGATTTTATTTTATTTCGAATGCAAGATTTGTTTTTATTTAATAATTTGTAGCATTTTAGAATCTAAATTTTCATAATTTTAAAATTTTCCGAATTATCAAAAAATTTCAAACTTTTAGAATTTTATAAAGTTTTTAAATTTTAAGAATTTTTAGCATTTTTAAAATTTTCATATCTTTAGAATTTTTAGAATTATCATAAATTTCAAAATTTTCAATATTTATGTTTAGATTTTTTTTTAGAATTTTCAGATTTTTCAGATTTGTCAAGTTTTAGAGATTTTTTATTTTTTTCAGAATTTTCTGATTTTTTTTAATTTTTAGAATTTTTTGGTTTTTTTAATTTTCAGAGTTTTTTTAACGTTTTGAATTTTCTGAATTTTCTGGATTTTAGAATTTTCTAAACTTTCTAAATTTTCTGAATTTTCTGAATTTTCTGATTTTTTTTTGAATGTTCTGAATTTTCTGAATTTTCTGAATTTTCTGAATTTTGAATTTTCTGAATTTTCTGAATTTTCTGAATTTTTTGAATTTTCTGAATTTTCTGAATTTTCTGAATTTTCTGAATTTTCTGAATTTTCTAAATTTTCAGAATTTTCAGAATTTTCAGAATTTTCAAAATTTTCTGAATTTTCTGAATTTTCTGAATTTTCTGAATTTTCTGAATTTTCTGAATTTTTTGAATTTTTTGAATTTTCTGAATTTTTTGAATTTTCTGAATTTTCTGAATTTTCTGAATTTTTTGAATTTTCTGAATTTTCTGAATTTTTTGAATTTTCTGAATTTTCTGAATTTTCTAAATTTTCCGAATTTTCTGAATTTTCTGAATTTTCTGAATTTTCTGAATTTTCTGAATTTTCTGAATTTTCTGAATTTTCTGAATTTTCTGAATTTTCTGAATTTTCTGAATTTTTTGAATTTTCAGAATTTTCTAAATTTTCTAAATTTTCTGAATTTTCTGAATTTTCTGAATTTTTTTGAATTTTCTGAATTTTCTGAATTTTCTGAATTTTCTGAATTTTCTGAATTTTCTGAATTTTCTGAATTTTCTGAATTTTCTGAATTTTCTAAATTTTCTGAATTTTCTGAATTTTCTGAATTTTCTGAATTTTTAGAATTTCTCAATTTTTTAGAATTAACAGAATTTTAAAAAATTTCAGAATTTCCAAAATTTTCTAAATTTTAAGAATTTTGAGAATTTTGAGAATTTTGAGAATTTTGAGAATTTTGAGAATTTTGAGAATTTTGAGAATTTTGAGAATTTTGAGAATTTTGAGAATTTTGAGAATTTTGAGAATTTTGAGAATTTTGAGAATTTTGAGAATTTTGAGAATTTTGAGAATTTTGAGAATTTTGAGAATTTTGAGAATTTTGAGAATTTTGAAAATTTTGAGAATTTTGAGAATTTTGAGAATTTTGAGAATTTTGAGAATTTTGAGAATTTTGAGAATTTTGAGAATTTCGAGAACTTTGAAAATTTTAAGAATTTTGAAGATGTTTGAGAATTTTGAAAATTTTGAGAATTTTGAGAATCTTAAGAATTTAAAAAATTTTGAAAATTTTGATAATTTTGAAAATTTTGAGAATTTTGAGAATTTTGAGAATTTTGAGAATTTTGAGAATTTTGAGAATTTTGAGAATTTTGAGAATTTTGAGAATTTTGAGAATTTTGAGAATTTTGAGAATTTTGAGAATTTTGAGAATTTTGAGATTTTTGAAAATTTTGAGAATTTTGAGAATTTTGAGAATTTTGAGAATTTTGAGAATTTTGAGAATTTTGAGAATTTTGAAAATTTTGAGAATTTTGAGAATTTTGAGAATTTTGAGAATTTTGAGAATTTTAGAATGTTCAGAAATTTGTTTTTAGAATTTTCAAAATTTTCAGAATTTTTAAAATTTTCAGAATCTTCAGATCTTTGTTTTTTTTTGTATTTTTAGAATTTTCAGATCTTGTAAAATATTCAGAATTGTCAGAATTGGTCAAATTTTTAGAAGTTTCAGAATTATTCGTATTTTCAGAATTTCTAGAACTTCAAAATTTTGAAAGTTTACAGAATTTTCAAAATTATCAGAATTTATTTTTTTCTTACAATTTACAGAATTTTTAAATTTTTTAGAATTTTCAGAAATTTTAAATTTTTTTAAGATTTTTTAGAATTTTCTGAATTTTCTGCATTTTCTGCATTTTCTGAATTTTCTGAATTTTCTGAATTTTCTGAATTTTCTGAATTTTCTGAATTTTCTGAATTTTCTGAATTTTCTGAATTTTCTGAATTTTCTGAATTTTCTGAATTTTCTGAATTTTCTAAATTTTCTGAATTTTCTGAATTTTCTGAATTTTCTGAATTTTCTGATTTTTCTGAATTTTCTGAATTTTCTGAATTTTTTGAATTTTCTGAATTTTCTGAATTTTCTGAATTTTCTGAATTTTCTGAATTTTCTGAATTTTCTGAATTATCTGAATTTTCTGAATTTTCTGAATTTTCTGAATTTTCTGAATTTTCTGAATTTTCTGAATTTTCTGAATTTTCTGAATTTTCTGAATTTTCTGAATTTTCTGAATTTTCTGAATTTTCTGAATTTTCTGAATTTTCTGAATTTTCTGAATTTTCTGAATTTTCTGAATTTTCTGAATTTTCTGAATTTTCTGAATTTTTTGAATTTTCTGAATTTTCAGAATTTTCAAAATTTTCTGAATTTTCTGAATTTTCTGAATTTTCTGAATTTTCTGAATTTTCTGAATTTTCTGAATTTTCTGAATTTTCTGAATTTTTAGAATTTCTCAATTTTTTAGAATTAACAGAATTTTAAAAAATTTCAGAATTTCCAAAATTTTATAAATTTTAAGAATTTTGAGAATGTTGAGAATTTTGAGAATTTTGAGAATTTTGAGAATTTTGAGAATTTTGAGAATTTTGAGAATTTTGAGAATTTTGAGAATTGTGAGAATTTTGAGAATTTTGAGAATTTTGAGAATTTTGAGAATTTTGAGAATTTTGAGAATTTTGAGAATTTTGAGAATTTTGGGAATTTCGAGAACTTTGAAAATTTTAAGAATTTTGAAGATTTTTGAGAATTTTGAAAATTTTGAGAATTTTAAGAATTTTAAAAATTTTGAAAATTTTGAGAATTTTGAAAATTTTGAGAATTTTGAGAATTTTGAGAATTTTGAGAATTTTGAGAATTTTGAGAATTTTGAGAATTTTGAGAATTTTGAGATTTTTGAAAATTTTGAGAATTTTGTGAGAATTTTGAGAATTTTGAGAATTTTGAGAATTTTGAGAATTTTGAGATTTTTGAAAATTTTGAGAATTTTGAGAATTTTGAGAATTTTGAGAATTTTAGAATGTTCAGAAATTTGTTTTTAGAATTTTCAAAATTTTCAGAATTTTTAAAATTTTCAGAATCTTCAGATCTTTGTTTTTTTTTGTATTTTTAGAATTTTCAGATCTTGTAAAATATTCAGAATTGTCAGAATTTGTCAAATTTTTAGAAGTTTCAGAATTATTCGAATTTTCAGAATTTCTAGAACTTCAAAATTTTGAAAGTTTACAGAATTTTCAAAATTATCAGAATTTATTTTTTTCTTACAATTTACAGAATTTTTAAATTTTTTAGAATTTTCAGAAATTTTAATTTTTTTTAAGATTTTTTAGAATTTTCTGAATTTTCTGAATTTTCTGCATTTTCTGAATTTTCTGAATTTTCTGAATTTTCTGAATTTTCTGAATTTTCTGAATTTTCTGAATTTTCTGAATTTTCTGAATTTTCTGAATTTTCTGAATTTTCTGAATTTTCTGAATTTTCTGAATTTTCTGAATTTTCTGAATTTTCTGAATTTTCTGAATTTTCTGAATTTTCTGAATTTTCTGAATTTTCTGAATTTTCTGATTTTTCTGAATTTTCTGAATTTTCGAAATTTTCTGAATTTTCTGAATTTTTTGAATTTTTTAAATTTTTTAAATTTTTTAAATTTTTAGAATTTTTAGAATTTCTCAATTTTTTTGAATTAACAGAATTTAAAAAAAATCAGAATTTTCTAAATTTTAAGAATTTTGAGAATTTTGAGAATTTTGAGAATTTTGAGAATTTTGAGAATTTTGAGAATTTTGAGAATTTTGAGAATTTTAGAATGTTCAGAAGTTTTTTTTTTAAATTTTCAAAATTTTCAGAATTTTCAAAATTTTCATTTAAATCATTGAATTTCAGAATTTTAAAAATTATCAGAACCTTCAGATCTTTTGTTTTTTTTTTGAATTTTTAGAATTTTCAGATCTTGTAAAATATTCAGAATTGTCAGAATTTGTCAAATTTTAAGAAGTTTCAGAATTATTCGAATTTTCAGAATTTCTAGATCTTCAAAATTTTGAAAGTTTACAGAATTTTCAAAATTATCAGAATCTATTTTTTTTACAATTTACAGAATTTTTAAATTTTTTAGAATTTCCAGAAATTTTAAATATTTTTTAAGAATTTTTAGAATTGGGAGAATTTTTCAGAATTTTCAGAATTTGCAGAATTTTTAGAATGTTCAGATTTTTTTTTTTTAATTTTCAAAATGTTCAAAATTTTTAAAATTTTAAAATCATTAAAATTTCTGAATATTTAAAATTTTCAGAATCTTCAGATTTTAGATTTTTTTTTAATTTTAAGAATTTTCAGATCTTGTAAAATATCCAGAATTTGTCAAATTTTAGGAAGTTTCAGAATTATTCGAATTTTCAGAATTTCTAGATCTTCAAATTTTTGAAAGTCTACAGAATTTTCCAAATTTTCAGAATATTCAAAATATTCAGAATTTTCATAATATTCATAATTTTCAGAATTTTCAGAATTTTGAGAATGTTTAGAATTTTAACTTTTTTTAGAATTTTTGGGATTTTCAGAACATTTATTTTTTTATAATTTTTAAAATTTTCAAAATTTACAAAACTTTTAGAATTTTCAGTTTTTTTGATGGTTTTATTTTTTTTTTGAAATTTCAGAGTTTTTAGAAACAAAATGTGACTTTTCTTGACTGTTTCTTGAGCGTTTTTTTCCATTCCTTCCGAACTCCGTACTAGCCTAAAAAGAAGATTCAGAGAGAAAGATAGACAGGTTCTCAAAACGCTGTTAGTAGTTTGAGTTGGTAGTTAGATTTGAGAGTTTGAAAATGAGAGTAGTTGGAAAGGTTCTATTCTAGTTGGTGGTGCGTTAGTTGGTTTGGTGTTTAGTAAGTTCAAAAATAACCCTTTTGAAGCGGGCTGAGAAGGTGAGTGCATTGTTTCATAGTCATAAATGTGAGTGGATTCTCAATAGCTTTAGTAAAAAAATAAATAAAACTAAGCAAACAAAAAGAGCCGACTTACCCTTGCGTATCACCTCCCTCTTCGGCCACCAGCAGCTCGTACTCCTGTGCTGCGTACCGATCCCAGTCGGAGAGCTGAAATTAGACACAAAAATCAGGATTGCAATTGCGATTGGGATTGTGAGCGTTCCAGCCGACTGGATTCCTACATCGTCATTATCACGCTGCGCGAACGGATCCCGCTGTTCGTGCTCCATGTACTTTTCCAGGTTGAAGAACGTGTCGAAGAAGATGGGCGTCATTTTGCAGCGCTTCAGGTCCGCCAGCGTGATGCAACCGGGCGTGGTCGGTTTGATCATATCCAGCATCTGGGAGGAATATACATTATCGTAAATCATTCGTTCTGAACAACAATGCCGCCGCCGCAATTACCTGGCACAGACAGTCTTCGAAGGGGAGCGTCTCGATGCCGAGCGACTCCATCCGGTGCTGCTGCTCCTCGTAAAAGTACTCCAGCTCGTACATCGACAGCATCCCGTCGCCGTCGACGTCCATGCAACGAAACCAGTACTCGATGGCCGTCGGGTGCGTCTTGTCCTCCTCGGCCAGCAGGAACCACACAAAGTCCGTGTAGGACATCTTCGGCCCGTTCGGGCCCATCACGATCGGGTTGGCGTTGCCGCGGCGTGGACCCCGCGTCACACACCCGGAGAAGATGCGCTCGATCATGCGCGAGGACAGGGCTGAAATGAAGGGAAAATGTCAACTAGCTGCTCAAACCTCCCCTCAACCAAGAAAGCACCTACCGTGGTCATTGTGCCGCGCCAGGTCCTGCTGGTCGATGAACAGGTCGTGGTCCCGGTCCAGCTCCCAGAACTTGCAGTAGATGACGTAAAAGTGCTCGTAGCTAAAGTACGCCATAATCTGGTTGATGTCCTCCTCCTCCTCGAGCAGCTGCATAACGTCCAGCAGGTTCGACTTGCGCAGCTCGGGCACCGTAATCTTCCCCGTCCAGCTGCGGTTCACGCTGTAGAAGATGCGCGCTATCACGGTGTGCACGTACCGCGAGTGGAACTCGGCCGCCTCCTTCAGGAACGCCAGCCCCGGGTGCGTGTCGACCACGTCCTGAATCAGCGGCGCAAAGTCCTCCGGCAGGATGAAGGACCGCGTCCGGTCCCCGCGCGACATGATGTACACGAAGCGGGACGCCGGATCGTGGCAGAAGGAGGTCATTCTGAAAAATCCCAAAAAATTAAAACCCAAACTCAATTCGTACCATGTTCATGCCACTCACTGCCGCCAGAACGAGATGAACTTGTCGCCGTTGACGCAGCCGGTCGCGGTGAGCGGGGTGCACATGAACAGGGGGACGCGCCAGTACAGCGGCACCTGGCACATCGTCACCACCTTGTGGAACTTGTCCCGGCTGCACTCGTAGTTGGGCAGCGAGTCGAAGACCTGCTCCAGCCGCTGCATCGTCGTCTCAGTCGTGATGGCCGCCGGGGGCTTGCCGTTCGGGAAGTGGAATCTGTTGGCGGTGGAAAAAGAAGAAGAGGTGATTAGAATTACACGCTTCAATTCAGGCAACAAGAAACTAACTATATGACAAATAAGCTTTGTATCACTGAAACACCATGCGCCTCCTTTATATCGAAAAATTCGTCATGGAGGCGCATGGTAGACTAAGTATTTTACTCTAACGCACAGTGCATTTATTCCGTCTTCCTTGACCAAGTGCGTACACGGCTTAAACAATTTACGTCCATACAAAAATAATATGCCTCCGGAGACTCCAATTCTACCTCAGATAAAAAGTTTCCGAGACCTCAGATAAAAAGTTTCCGATACTAATTTACATGTACAATTTCTAGAGGGGTAATTCTCCGCCAACTCACACAGCAGTTGCCCCGACCCCTCTTCGATTTGCGTGAAACTTTGTCCTAAGGGGTAACTTTTGTCCCTGATCACGAATCCGAGGTCCGTTTTTTGATATCTCGTGACGGAGGGGCGGTACGACCCCTTCCATTTTTGAACATGCGAAAAAAGAGGTGTTTTGCAGCCTGAAACGGTGATGAGATAGAAATTTGGTGTCAAAGGGACTTTTATGTAAAATTAGACGCCCGATTTGATGGCGTACTCAGAATTCCGAAAAAACGTATTTTTCATCGAAAAAAACACTAAAAAAGTTTTAAAAATTCTACCATTTTCCGTTACTCGACTGTTAAAATTTTTTGGAATATGTCATTTTATGGGAAATTTAATGTACTTTTCGAATCTACATTGTACCAGAAGGGTCATTTTTTCATTTAGAACAAAATTTTTCATTTTAAAATTTCGTGTTTTTTCTAACATTGCAGGGTTATTTTTTAGAGTGTAACAATGTTCTACAAAGTTGTAGAGCAGACAATTACAAAAATTTTGGGGTTTGCTTATAAACATCACGAGTTATCGCGATTTTACGAAAAAAAGTTTTGAAAAAGTTGGTCGTCATCGATCATGGCCGTTCATGGCACTCGCGACAGACACGGACGACAAAACAAAGAGAAACGCAAAAAGTAACTTTTTCAAAACTTTTTTTCGTAAAATCGCGATAACTTGTGATGTTTATAAGCAAACCCCTTATGTCTATATATCAAAATTTTTGTAATTGTCTGCTCTACAACTTTGTAGAACATTGTTACACTCTAAAAAATAACCCTGCAATGTTAGAAAAAACACGAAATTTTAAAATGAAAAATTTTGTTCTCAATGAAAAAATGACCCTTCTGGGACAATGTAGATTCGAAAAGTACATTAAATTTCCCATGAAATGACATGTTCCAAAAATTTTTACAGTCGAGTAACGGAAAATGGTAGAATTTTTAAAACTTTTTTAGTGTTTTTTTTCGATGAAAAATACGTTTTTTCGGAATTCTGAGTACACCATCAAATCGGGCGTCTAATTTTACATAAAAGTCCCTTTGACACCAAATTTCTATCTCATCACCGTTTCAGGCTGCAAATTATTGAAAAACACCTCTTTTTTCGCATGTTCAAAAATGGAAGGGGTCGTACCGCCCCTCCGTCACGAGATATCAAAAAACGGACCTCGGATTCGTGATCAGGGACAAAAGTTACCCCTTAGGACAAAGTTTCACGCAAATCGAAGAGGGGTCGGGGCAACTTTTCCCGATTTCGTGTGAGTTGGTAGAGAATTACCCAGAGTTTGTTTGAAATTACCAAAAAACTGAAGCTGAATGTACCAAAAAGACGGAACAAAACTTTTCTAAACAATGCAAAACTAAGAGTTGTCATTAAAAAGTAAAAAGAGGCTTTCAACATTTATTGTACAACCCCTATCAATCAAACCATGCCGTTTCCATACATCATAGCCGCAATCAGATTGAACAAAAATCTCCAGATTTGTAAGCGAAGATGGCATTACGAATGGTGCCACATTTTTTCTAATGTTGGTACCACTTCGCGATTTTGACATTTTGGGTCATTGGAAATAGAAAATAGGATTTCAAAGAAATAGGTAAGCATTAGGAATTATGGAGCTTTTGGAGAAACGGTAATATTTTTTTCTGTTTTTTTGTAGAGATCCTTTCAGAAGAATATTTTTAAAAGGAAGCTCTAGATTTTTTGTTCACTCTTGAGTAATTTGGCAATTCATTAGAATTTGGCAAATTGCTCGAGATTTTTAATTTAGTTTTTTTCTCAATTTGGATGAAATTAGTCTATGCATTTCCTATGTTGAAAAAAAAAAAACATTTTGCATTATTACATTTTCCATACAAAGTTTTACAATTTTACAAGCTTTTACAATTTTGCGGACTGGACATGTAAATATTCGAAAATCTGTAATTTACAAAAGGATTTTCCAATCGATTTGGTGTCTCGGGTAAAGTTATAGTTTATAATAAGGACTTAACAGAAAAAAATAGAAAACAATTGACTTTTTATAACTTCAAGATAAATTCCCAAAACACGTAATTTTTATTATTTTGGATTGTTTTTATAAAAAAATATTATCAATTGAGATGACCCATGGGATATTTATACGTAGAAAATTCCTGATTAAGATTAAGTTCGATTCAAAATATTCTATCGGTGAAAATTGCGTTTTTTTAGAAACACGCATCAAAGAATCACAGGAGACGCATGGTGGCTCAAATAAATTTGATTATTTTTTATATAAGTCATATAATATGATGTTATTCAAACTGTTTTGCATTTCTATTAACTTTAATTAGAATGAACTTAAAAAAAACCATTTTTAATTTTTATTTAGTGCAATTGTTTTCGGAAAAACACAATTTTTACCGAAAGAATATTTTGAACCGAACATATTCTTAAAAAGGAAGGTGAAGTACAACTTTCTACACATAAATCTGTCATGGGTCATCTCTAGGGCTAGTGATTTGCCATTTGGCATGCCAATTTCAAAACATTAGAATTTCACGCCAAAATTTGTTATTTAAGAATCATTGTGTACCAGTTTGTTTACTGAAAAAGTTAACAGTTGTAATGCATACAAAAAAAATCATGGCCAAAAAATAATAACTAATTCATTTAAAATTTTGCAAAAATATTATCAGCAGAATTTTTGATCCAGCTATTCTATTTTTACTATGATTTTAGAAATTGAAATTTCTGAAATATTTGAAAATGAAGATCATCCCTAACGAAGAATCCGCCAAGAGAAGAATGAGTTAAAATAAATATGAAATATGTATTAAATTTGGTTTTTATTTCAAAAAAGTTCAGTTAAAATTCCAATAATTAAAGTGTTTTTATAAAAAAAAGTCAATATTTCCAGCATACTTGAAAACCTTGCTAACTGCCTAACATTTTTCTTACAACAAAAATTGTATTTTTCGCAAACCATAAAAACAATATCTTCAAAATTTAAATCCAAAATACGTTATGTTGAATATCTATCTTGTTAATTGTTTGAGATAAAAGAAGTCGATGTTAAAAAAAACACTAAGGAGCACTTTCCCAACAAATTATTTTGAATTTCGCGGCATTTCGCGATATTTTCCATTTTCCACGCTTCTTCTGCAAAATTTGATAAAAACACATCAAAATCTCCCGAAATTAAAAATGTGAATTTTCGTGCAATTATTTTTTAAAGCAGCAGTGGGCGAAATGGAACCCAAAAACGGACCTTATTGAACGCGGCTGGTTCCCTGGTATGAAAAATAGTGTTTCTTATGTAAAAAAATCCGGGGAATCGATTGGTGATGGTTTCATCCACCGCACGAAACGGCAAAGGGTTCATTTTGCCCCAATTCCTTATTTTTTTTTTTTTTTTTTTCTAGAAAATCGGTCGGTATTTAGAGCGGAGGCTTTATGCGGCCATCCAAAATGCACTCAACTTGTGTGAAAATGTCCCAGGAATCCAGTAAAAATAACCACTTGCACCGCAAAAATCATCTAGGGTCCATTTAACCCCAATTCCACTCTCAAAGCGTTTTTGGCCGTTTTCAAATGTTAGGTCAGATTTTAAAAATCTGAAAATATTTTAATCGGAAAGATCAGACAATTTTACATAAGAATGACGGGTTGCACTTGATAGTTTGACACATTTATGTTGATAAAGAAATTAAACTAAAAAAAAAGATTGAAGAATCATTTTTGGGCCAATTTTCCCAAACGCAGAATAGACTGCCTTTTACATAATATTTATTTTCATCAACATAAATTTGTCAAACTATCGAGTGCAAATCGTCATCTTATGTAAAATTGTCTGATCTTTACGATAAAAATATTTTCAGATTTTTAAAATCTGACCTAACATTTGAAAACGGCCAAAAATGCTTTTATAGCGGAATTTGGGTTAAATGGACCCTAGATGATTTTTGCGGTGCAAGTGGTTATTTTTACTGGATTTCTGGGACATTTTCACATAAGTTAAGTGCATTTTGGATGGCCGCATCCCAGTCACGACGTTCTAGCAGGATTCTAGCAGAGTTCTCACAGAGCTGGATATTCTTACAACATTCAGCAGAAATGTTTCACCGTTCTAGCAGGATTTTGGCAGAACCAGCTCTGCTAGAATATTTCGTGACTGGGATAAAGCCTCCGCTCTAAATACAGACCGATTCTCTAGAAAAAATGTAAAAAAGGGGAATTGGGGCAAAGTGGACCCTTTGCCGTTTCGTGCGGTGGATGAAACCATCACCAATCGATTCCCCGGATTTTTTTACATAAGAAACACTATTTTTCATACCAGGGAACCAGCCGCGTTCAATTAAGTCCGTTTTTGGGTTCTTTTTCGCCCACTGTGCACTATTTAACATTGTTTGAACTACTCCTATACATGTTTAAGAAACATAAATCTTGAGACAAGCCTTATCAGTTGATAAATATATTTAAAAATAAATTGGATTCTTATCAATGTCACCCCTGTTAACATAAAACTAAAACTTCAAATCCATTTCCAAATGTTCATCGCAAGCTGCGAAATAAAAACTATTTAACGGTGCACATCAACCAGAGCTTTGGCACCCAGATTTTTGTTACAGACATTTTAGTATTTTCAAAACTACGGGTACTATCGAAATATTGTTTTATTCATCCCCTAAAGTACTGTCCACAAAGCAATTTACAACAAAGTTTGTTTAATTTTACAATCCCGTTATTGCAGGATTGGGTTCGTAAGTTTGACAATTTTGGAATAAGAAGACAACAACTTCCTTCGTTGCTGTGCACCCTTAAATAAAACGACAGTCAAATATACTGTCGAATTTCCTTCGTCTTCATTTAATTTTTGGCACCGCTCTTTTGGCAGCAGTTTTAAATTCCACTGCAAATCCAGCGAAAGTGCTCCAGGGCGGCTTACATCGTCGACGACGCAACATTGGCACACGTACTTACGTACAGCTATTCGGTACCTACGCCAAAGCCAGTTTTGCAAATGACTTAACTTTTGCACGTTTACCTCGTCGCCCTGCAAAGACCGACCAAGTGACGCGGCTTAAAAATTTTATGAATGAAAAAACAACTTTTTGGCCGCACATGCACACACACACACACATTCAGTAAAAAAAAACGTGTGTCTTTGTCGCTGCTGGCATGTTTCCCTATTTGTTCAGTCTGTGTGTTTTTTTTTCTTTCTGTATTTTCAAACAGATTTGAGAAATTTTTGGCACATCGTGAGTTTTGCTGTGATTTTTTTTTTGTTGCTTCAAATTGACACGCCAAGCTGTTTTGGGAGTGTCATTGGCGACGCCGCCACCGCCGTTTGGTGACTTTCGAGGAATGTATAATTTAATTTGAAAATGAATTTTGTGTCTAATGGCCGGCGACATCGTCGCTTTCATTGGCAAACGCAGTAGGAAGGTGGGGCAAGACGACCATATGGGGCAAGAGGAACAATCGCTCGTAAGGCCGTAATTTTTACAATTTTGATTGTTTCCAGCATGAGGAATTGTTGCTAGCAATGCAATTAGCTGATTCAACTACCACATAACCGCCAAAACGACGTAAACGGTACGGGACATAAGATTTAGTGAAGTTTTTTTCAAAACCTTTGTTTCCTTATAATATTTGGAAAGTACAAAATAAGGCTTAGGGTTCGTTTTAAAGCTCATTTTATCAAAATGCTATTTTTCCTAGATCAGTAGTGTCCCAACCAGTGACTTGCACGTATTATAAAGTATTATTTATGTTTTGGTTATTTTTGTAGAGATCTTTTAAAAAATCTTGTTTAGGTGGGGCAAGTGTACCATATGGATTTTTAGTATGAAAAAAAATAAGAATTGCTGCAGCAACATATTTTATTGTGAAAAAAATACATAAAAGTTCTTAGAAACTGATTAACAATTGTTTAAAAAATTGTCCATACGCGATATAATAATATCATGAAAATTTACTATTTATCATCTAAGTAATATTTTTTTTCGTAAAAACGGTCAAATTTTTAATAAAATATTATTTTTTAATATAAAAATGAAAGAAACGTTTTAAATACATCCTAATCTGATGTATCTAAGTGATAACAGTTCAATTGTTAGTAAATTAGCATGTTTTTTCAAGCATTGTTCCTCTTGCCCCAACGGGTTGTTCGTCTTGCCCCACTGGTTGAGTAGAACGTACGAAAAATCAAAAAAATTGAAATCATTTTTTTACATAAAAAAACAGATTTTTTTAAAAACTTGTTCTATCAAAGTCTCAGTCAAGACCTGGAATAAGATGATTCTAAAAAATCCGACAGATTTTTTAACGTTTTTAATGGGTTATAACGAGCATTTCCTTAGCTTGTTACACTTGCCCCACTTTCCCCTACATTTTTTTCGCTTGAACACTCTTAACCGACGAAGGTGGTGTGACTCAGGGTTGCGCGATTTGCATCAGAGCAACGGGGGAGGGAGGATGGGATCGAACGTGACTGTGTGCTGGTCATAAATTACGCAACACGTTTGGTAGCTTTCACTGATAGTTTTTTTCTTAGCGAGACAATGACTGGGCATTATCTTCATAAAACTACGACCAATTTAACCTACGAAAATGAAAGATTTTATTTTTCGAAAATCCTATAGTGCCCCTGATTGCATAAATGTCCCATATGCATTTTCATCCCTTTTGAGTTAATGATGCAGTTTGTTTCAAAATCGAAAACCCAAAAATATCCAGTACTCTGTTCTACAAGTCTGGAGGAAATCCAGTTTCTCCGCGAAAAGTTTAAACGTAGCCTTAGTGTGGGACAAACCTGTCTTGCGTTTTTATCAGCTTACTGTTTTTGCAAAAATATTATTTCAAAAAACATTAAAATTTCAATGGAAATAGAAGTCTAATCAACTCAAAGCAATCTTAAATGCCCTTTTCTGCATTGAATATCATATTTAGCTTAATTGAGCTAGTTTAAAAATATTTTGATCTTTTGTGAAATTACAATGTTTAGCCCCGCTAATACTTTTTTTCTCACAAAATAAAATTTTCGTCAATACTTAGAAATTTTGGAAACTTATGATTTCAAAACAACTGGACAGGTGTATAATGCATTTTAAAACACTTTTTTCGTTGAAAAGTTGAAACTGTGGCGTAATTTCAATTTTTAACCTTTTTTTCAAAATATCCAAAATATTTAAAATATTCAAAATATTCAAAATATTCAAAATATTCAAAATATTCAAAATATTCAAAATATTCAAAATATTTAAAATATTCAAAATATTCAAAATATTCAAAATATTCAAAATATTCAAAATATTCAAAATATTCAAAATTTTCAAAATATTCAAAATATTCAAAATATTCAAAATATTCAAAATATTCAAAATATTCAAAATATTCAAAATATTCAAAATATTCAAAATATTCAAAATATTCAAAATATTCAAAATATTCAAAATATTCAAAATATTCAAAATATTCAAAATATTCAAAATATTCAAAATATTCAAAATATTCAAAATATTCAAAATATTCAAAATATTCAAAATATTCAAAATATTCAAAATATTCAAAATATTCAAAATATTCAAAATATTCAAAATATTCAAAATATTCAAAATATTCAAAATATTCAAAATATTCAAAATATTCAAAATATTCAAAATATTCAAAATATTCAAAATATTCAAAATATTCAAAATATTCAAAATATTCAAAATATTCAAAATATTCAAAATATTCAAAATATTCAAAATATTCAAAATATTCAAAATATTCAAAATATTCAAAATATTCAAAATATTCAAAATATTCAAAATATTCAAAACATTCAAAATATTCAAAATATTCAAAATATTCAAAATATTCAAAATATTCAAAAAATTCAAAATATTCAAAATATTCAAAATATTCAAAATATTCAAAATATTCAAAATATTCAAAATATTCAAAATATTCAAAATATTCAAAATATTCAAAATATTCAAAATATTCAAAATATTCAAAATATTCAAAATATTCAAAATATTCAAAATATTCAAAATATTCAAAATATTCAAAATATTCAAAATATTCAAAATATTCAAAATATTCAAAATATTCAAAATATTCAAAATATTCAAAATATTCAAAATATTCAAAATATTCAAAATATTCAAAATATTCAAAATATTCAAAATATTCAAAATATTAAAAAAATTCAAAATATTCAGAATATTCAAAATATTCAAATTACAGTCCAGACATTCTCCGAAATCTTGACTATCCGAAGGTTTGTAAGGGATAATCTAACAAAACAATTTGTGTGTATTTTTTTTTATTATACGACCAAATTCAGTCAAATTTAAATGTTTGATTGCCTTTTAAATTAGCAATCGCATTTTCTCAATATCTCATCACCGCCATCTTGGCGATTGGATCTAAAAATCTGAATCACTAAGACTGGTGTATGGGTTATATTGAGCTGGATAATAAAAAAAAATAAAGCAAAAAAAAAATCCTGATTGACTCAAGTAAATTTTTGCGGAGTCTAGAGTCTAGACTGTATTCAAAACATTTAAAGTATTCTTAAGTTGCACTGATCTACAAGACAAGGAAATTCAAAACTGACCACAAATTGAGTTTTGCTTTGCTCATCAAATCAAATCTGTGTCATTTTCAAAAAGGCACGCCATACAATCGGTAAACATCACCCTTAAAACCAAATATCATCTTGAGAGTGACAGGAAATTCTAGAAGCTAGTCAGACAGCCGGTCTTGTGTGTCTCGCCAGACCAGACCTCTCGCGGAGACCGACTAGTTATTTAGAGCCCCGACAAAACACAAACAAACAACCAACCCACAGCAGTGATGCCAGACGAATTTCTGCAATAAATCTCTAGGGAATCAATTATGTTTCGTCGGCTAGCCAGACAGGCTAGCGGAGAGCACAGATTTTCTAGATCTCTTCTTTTTTTTTGTTTTGTTGCTCGTCCGCCAAGGATACAGAATACACATTTGAAAACACTCGACGATGAGCATCTGCTCATCATCGTTTCAAGAGTGTGTGTGGTGGCAAAACAGAGCAAAAATAAAAAAATGAAGAAGCCTTTTGTGACACTAGCCAGCGATCAAATGTTCTAGCGGGTCACATTTTTCAAACGACTTTACGAGACGCACCAAGCGAATCAAAACAAAGTTCGTGGCGCCGTATACGTCAAAAACAACGATAAATAGCAGATGAATTAGGGTCACAACGCCACACACAAAATGACAGTAATGTCTGCAAGGTTGTTGGACAAAGGTGACAACATGGTTTGAATTTAAGTTGACAATACACAGAAAAAAATGATCGTGGAAATGGTGATAGATTTTTTGTCAAAAAAATGATCAATTTTACATCAGAGTTAATATTTATCACATTTTTACACATTTTATAGGTAAAATTACTCAAAAAAGAGGTAATATTCAACCAACCAAATTTTCAACCTTCCAAAATTCAACTTTTTTTTTCTATGTAGCGATGAATTAAATTTTGTGTAGTACATCTTATTCAACGGTTAACATCGATCAGAGTCTTTTGTAATAAGATTTTTGTTGCATATATTTCAGTATTTTAAAAACTACGTAATCTATCTACATAATTTTGATACGTCTCTGAAGCTATGCCTAAAAAAGGATTTACAACAAAGTATGACTATTCTAAAAACAAATTGAATTGAAATTGAAGTTTGAAGTCTCCTTAAACTAAGCAAACTGAAGGTGGTATCCAACTACGGCAATCTTTCCCACAAACTTTTCTGACATTCACAGAAAATATCTTTTCACAAGTTGGCAAAAAAAGTTTCCCGCAGTGGAATACCTCCTTAATTTAACAATAACGTTCAATACTTACTGTGGTATGTAGGGAGCTTTCGTTGAGTTCTTCAAGTGTCGTTGAAGCGTTGTGTGAATGTTTGGCGGGATCAGTCTGTTGACGGGTTTGGACTGCGAAAAAAACAAGATTGAACAAAAAAAGAATCGTCAGCGGATAATGTTAACACTCTCAGTTCGGTGAAATGCTTCTGATTTTTTGTTTGTATTTTTGTTTCAGAAACATTTCACTTTCCTTTCGGTTTGATTTCTTGGTTGATTCGTGTTCTTTGTTGTACTGTTTCTGACGGATACTTTCCGGTATTTTACTCTTTTTTGGGGTGGGTTGGTGACAGGAAATTTGCCGGCTCTTCTTTCCCACGTAAGCACACTTACGGTTTGCCTGTGTTGACATGTATGTATGTATGTAATTGGCTACTCTCTATAGAGTGGTGGGTGGACCAATGACCGACAGCTCAAGAGCACGTCAATTTGTTCCGCCACGGGGACGTGGCGTTGAGTGACATGTGAATGATTGAAAGTTTGGGAGTTTATTTTTTTCTTTTTTCAGTGACCAGATGCTGAGGATGCTGGATGTATAAAAAACTGATAAAAGGTGGCAAAAAAGTTCTGCAAGTTGAACATAGATTCTGATAAAAATTAAAGTGTTTTGAATAACAATTTAAAGATTTAAGGAGCAAGAAAAAAAAACAAATTCTTTAAAAAAATGGGCAGCAAAGCGCACTTGATAGTTTTCATACCGGAGTAAGATAATTCCCCACGTTTTCCACCCTAAGCCGCCTAAAGGTGCCAAGAAACCGTGATAACTTTCAATATGGAAGGCCCCGTCAACAACACATATTGGAAAACATCACCCTCACGAACCGTGACGGCACGACTGCGGTGTTTTTTTTTCGAGTCGTCGAGTTTAATGAAATGATCGTAACCACTGATGAGCAAAATTACCGCATGATCACCGCCATTTCCCTTCATTTAACGCCTGACTGACTGACGAACTAAAACTGCACACACGTTCAACCACCGTCGACATTTACATACGATTTTTTTTTTGCATTAATTTTGCTTGGATTTACATGCTTAAAGCAGTGCAGTTGTAAACTGAGCAAGATCTGCCAAAACGACAAAATTCCTATTCATATGCAGTCCCTTAGATATGTTACGAGTCTTATAGTATTCCTCCTTTACCTTGACTCTTTTTTCCCATGCATAAATGCACGTGAGCAAATAAAGCAACCAGCAAAAATACCTTCATAATCTGCTCCAGAATGTAGGTGAGTTTGCATACCACGGCATACAATGGCGCAGACTAATTCACCTCGCAGT
The DNA here is from genome assembly GCF_016801865.2 of Culex pipiens pallens. Classification (NCBI taxonomy): domain Eukaryota; kingdom Metazoa; phylum Arthropoda; class Insecta; order Diptera; family Culicidae; genus Culex; species Culex pipiens. Next base: position 166,634,775 of record NC_068939.1, on the reverse strand, counting down.
GCAGAAACATGCTCTTCAACAATATCATCTCCTTTCAATCAACCTCCAAGAAATCAAACATAATTGACCTTCAACCAAAAATTTCAAAACAATTATTGAACTTTCACACGGCACACACGATTTGAGCAAACAAACCATTCGGTGTTTACACGCTCGACCGGGCATAAATGCCCTCTCCAAGACACATGCCATTCGGCGTTGTGCATGGCACCTTAGGCGAGGTTCCTTGTAGTGTAGTTGCTGCTGCTTGCTATAATGATCATAAAAATAGTACGTAAAATCCTTACCGTCAAGGTGGGTTAAATTGAGCGTGCATCAAAAGTATTATGAAAATATTCGAAAAATTGTTCCTCTCGAATGATTTTTCATTCACTGGTGGTTGGTCACTTTTTCGTTTGACACTTTTTAGTTTGTACCCCGTTGGTTCGACAAAGGCAAACTGAAAAGTTACGAACTGTCACTTTTCACACGGCACTCACGCACACTATCAAAACAAACGTTTGGTAGTGTGTGTGAACTCCGTGTAAAAGAAGTGTCAAACTGAAAAGTGACCCCGTTCGTTTGACAACAGTTGGTGTCAAAAAATCGGGGTTTGGGTGTTTTTGATCGATTTTATGTCTTCGATAAAGTTAAAGTCTGATTAAGTTTGTTCTAAGCAAAAAGCATATTTTTTTAAGTAGCGGATTACAGTAGGCCAGACTGCAAAATAAAAGTTGAAATTTGATGTTTTGTTAAAATGCGCTATTTTGGTGTTAATGTTGTTTCAGAAAATATGTTTTTTTCAGAAATATGTTTGGGATTGTTTTGCTTCAAAAAAGTTGTTGGGTTATAAAAAATGTCGTGCAAAAATGAGAAATTTGTCAATTACATGATTTACCATTAAAAAAAAGTTACCAAAAATCTATATTTGACGGTTTACTAAAATTTTACGGACAGTCTCGGAATAAGTGGGCATGAACATCTTTTGACATTATTAGGGTGGTAATTCTTATAAACCAATGTATCTCAACCGGTGAGAAGTTCCACTCTGGGGAGTAGTTTGACTATTCTTGGAGGGATAACGATGCAATAGAAATCCAATGCGTTTTTGTACAACATATAAATCTTTATCTGTACTTTTTCTGAACCATTAAAGCTCACCATATATTTGAATTTATGTGAATTTAATTGATAAGATACACCCGCAATTTAAATGTCCTTACATTTACACAGTTAGTTTTTTTCGCCGAAATCGGTAAATTTTACCGATTTTTCAACTGCTGAACAGTTCGGTAAACTATTAACTAGGGAAATTGGTAAAATCTTTCCGAAATTCGGTAATTAAATTCATTATTGTTCATGTTCATCGTATCACCGATTTTCGGTAAAATTTTGTTCATTTGGCAGATGGTTTACCGATTTTTCAACAACCGTTATTCGGTAAAATAATGTTAGTGTGTAATATTTGCAGGTGTTTTAAAAATATAGTTGACAAAAATTAAAATTCAAATATGCTTATCGAAAAAATAGATTCCATAAAATAAAAAGTTTTCTAAATATATTTTCTCGTGTTTTTTGCAGTCTTTTTTGAGATAATATTTTATAATTTTTGTTAGTTTTTGCATTCTCTCAAACATGAGATGTTTTTGAAAAATGTGTTTTATATCAATTTCTGTGAATATTCACATTATCTTAAACAAGAGCAGAAGTTTTTTTTTGTTATGATTTTCAAAAATGAGCTGCACTTAATTTTTTTCAAGATAATGTCAAGAGTTGAGTTTTTTTAATTGTATCGATCATGACCTATTTTTTTAATTTTTGTCAGGTTTTTTTAGTTTTTTGTTGGGTTTAGCAAATTTTTTGAAAATTACTTTAAATTTAAATTCTTTGAAACTGAGCAGCTTTAGAAAAAATATATGTGAGGTTTTGCGTTAGTTCGATTTTGTCAGAACATTATTAATAAATTTCTGAGAGTTTTTGAGTCTTTTTAAGCAAAGTTGTATTACTTTGAAAAAAAATCGCATTTATTTTTTTTACTTTTTTGACATCTTAGTTTAAAACTGTAAGCTTTTGCATGTGTTGCATGCAGGAACATTTATAAATAGATCATTTAACAAATATTTTCCGTGAGGTTGTACATTCAATTATATATGAGCAGGTAATGCAATATCGTTTTAAAAATGCTTTAAGCATTTGTAAATTGCTGCGAATGAAAAAAAAATAATGCGGTAAAAAAATATCTTTCTGCAAACATTAATGCCAGGTGAAGTTCTTGAAATGATGCCAAGGGGGAATGGATAATAAAGGTTAAAAACCACTGTTATAAACTATAAGTCCGATTTAAATTTTCATGAAAATCGCATTTTTAATTTTTGATTTAATTTTTTTCTTTCGATTTTCTAGGTTTCATTTAGGGAGCTTTATACATGTAAATCAGTCAAACTTTAAATGTTGGTATAAGCTAAATTCTGAATATTTTTAAAAATCTGTTTTGAAAGCATTTAAATCTACAATTTCAACAGCTCAAAATTTCCCTTTTATTTCATTTGGTCAAAACAGACTGAAATATGACAATTGTGAAATTACAGGATTAAATATCGAGTGTTTTGATATCTAATGACTACTAAGTTGATATTATCGGAATTACATGGAAAAAAATAGATCAACTTTGATGGAAGATGATTAACATCCTTCCGGATCAAATGCAACAAACCATCAAAATCTGTTGAAATATCACAAAGCTCGACCCCGGTATCGCTGTATGTGTTAAACAATCATGAAAAATAATTTTAATAGTTTTATAAAATGAAATCCGGCTTAGTTACACCCGGGGAAATCTTGTGAAAATATTACTCACAAATTTAGCTCATTTGGTCCACCCGGGCTCTCTCATTTTTTTATATCTCAATTTTTTTTTTCAAAGGGTTGAGAAGATTCAATTTTATTCTTTTTTGGAACTTTGTTCATCGGACCATGAGCTTATATAAAATTATTTAATGTTCCAGAGTTGTCTGGGAATAAAGAATCCAAGATTGTGGCTTTTAGGCAAGCATTTAGAATATTGTTAAATATTGCGATTATTCTGTAGTCAAAAAACTTGAATATTTAAGCTAACAGTTTCTACTCAACCATGGAAATAAAGGACAAATTTTGCACAACGAATCCTCAAACCACGGTAAAGCGGTGTTGTTCCATTCACACACCACTGCCACAATGACACGAATGTCGGTTGGTTGTTGTTTGCGACGGCTCTGGTGGTGGCACAACCTGATCCACGTGCGTCGTCGTTACCTTGGGCTCGTGGTTGCCCGCGCGGCCCCAGAACAACGGGTCGGCCATAAAGATCCAACGAGGTACGTACCCTGCTAGAGAGGTAACATCTTTCGCGCTTGAGAGGCCTATATAGTGTCAGTTTACGACACATACCCAAATGCACACATGTAGGTAGTCAAGTAGGCATAGACACACATTTTCACACAACACTTTTCGTTCTTTTTCTTCTTCTTCTTTTTTTGTTGCTTGATTCGGCGACTCAATATCTCTATTATTATTTATGAGGGGTGGGGGGGCGAGGGGAGAGGAATCTCCATCCCTCCCCCCTTTTTTCCATGATCCACCCACAGTACATGACCCTTCATTCCTAAGGTACCGTGGTGACCCAGTGTGGGAAAATCTTGTGTCGTCTTGCAAGAGCCTGTACTTTGCACCATTCAAGTGCGAGTACAAAGAGTGTATTCTTAACGAGACGACCTAGTGTTGTTGCACCCGACTAGACGGTAGAACACAATTATATGTAGTTTTGTTGTATGATTGATTTTTTTTTTTTAGATTTGGAAAACAGTCATCAAACACAAAAATAATCATGTTGTATTGACAAAAAAACAACATCATAATAACAAAATTTGTTTTTCAACTGTTAAACCCTTCTGCTCGGGTTCTGCCACAATTCAAAAGCTTTAATTAATCGACCTCGGCGAACTCTTGGCGTTGGCGCAAAGATCTTTTAACCAAAAGCAAGAAAAAAAAACAGACATTGTAAGGGTGTTACACTCTCGCGGTGAAGAGCATAAGATAAATTCCGAGCTTGATCTTGACGGATGACAGCCAAGAGTTTGAGATGGATCACCACCGCAGACACATTCGGGGTGCGACACACTCTAATGGCACGAGACGTATGAACTTATATCGTGGCGTATAAAAAGTTGCTCAGTTGAGAATTTAAGCTATGAGGAAGTTGAGAGAATTCGCAAAAAAAAAGCTTTGGTCCATTATTATTGAGCAATTCTCTACGAAATCGGTCTTTTTTCTTCAATTTTAATTTTTGTATTTTTTAATCCGACTGAAACTTTTTTGGTGGCTTCGGTATGCCCAAAGAAGCCATTTTGCATCATTAGTTTGTCCATATAATTTTCCATAAAAATTTGGCAGCTGTCCATACAAAAATGATGTTTGAAAATTCAAAAATCTGTATCTTTTGAAGGAATTTTTTGATCGATTAGGTGTCTTCGGCAAAGTTGTAGGTATGGATATGGACTACACTGGAAAAAAATAATACACGGTAAAAAAAATTTGGTGATTTTTTTATTTAACTTTTTATTACTAAAACTTGATTTACAAAAAAACACTATTTTTAATTTTTTTTATTTTTTGATATATTTTAGAGGACATAAAATGCCAACTTTTCAGAAATTTCCAGGTTGTGCAAAAAATCTTTGAGCGAGTTATGATTTTTTTATCAATACTGATTTTTTCAAAAAATCGAAATATTGGTCGCAGAAATTTTTCAACTTCATTTTTCGATATAAAATCAAATTTGCAATCGAAAAGTACTGTAGTAAAATTTTGATAAAGTGCACCGTTTTCAAGTTAAATCCATATTTAGGTGACTTTTTTGAAAATAGTCGCAGTTTTTCATTTTTTTAAATTAGTGCACATGTTTGCACACTTTTGAAAAAAATATTTTTGAAAAGCTGAGAAAATTCTCTATATTTTGCTTATTCGGACTTTGTTGAAACGATCATTAGCTGCTGAGATATTGCAATGCAAAGATTTAAAAACAGGAAAATTGATGTTTTCTAAATCTCACCCAAACAGCCCACCATTTTTTAATGTCGATATCTCAGTAACTAATGGTCCGATTTTCAATGTTAATATACGAAACATTTGTAAAATTTTCCGATCTTTTCGAAAAAAATATTTTCAAAATTGTTATACCAAGACTTACTTTTTAAAAGGGCGTAATATTGAATGTTTGGCCCTTTTGAAATGTTAGTCTTGGTTTAAAAATTTAGAAAATATTTTTTTCGAAAAGATCGGAAAATTTCACAAATGTTCCATATATTAACATTGAAAATCGGACCATTAGTTACTGAGATATCGACATTAAAAAATGGTGGGCTGTTTGGGTGAGACTTAGAAAACATCAATTTTCCTGTTTTTAAATCTTTGCATTGCAATATCTCAGCAGCTAATGATCGTATCAACAAAGTCCGAATAAGCAAAATATAGAGAATTTTCTACATCATAATTCTAGAATAAATTTTCAAAAGGTCCTATCTGCATAGGAAACCCATGAGGGATAGGTTGTTTAGAAAATTTAATCTAGAATTGATAAAAATGTAAAGGAGACGCATGGCACTTTAAATTAATTTTAAGGAGGTATTAGACTATGACAAACAAACAAACTCGCACTTTTTGAACGTTTGCCTGCATTTGTTTGTAGAAACGTCAACTTGCATACACGAAAAAGTCGGAGTTTTTTTTTGTCATAGTCTAATACCTCCTTTAGTTATGTGCTTTTTTGATTTTTTGAATAAACAATATTTTTAGTAGAAAACGTTTACGTCACTTGGCAAAAATATCAACGTTTATATTCCTTTTAAAACCGCAATTCACCCACTTGCTGGTTTATAAACAAACAACCAAAAAACAAAATATTGTCCAGAAAGCAGAGCAAAACAACCTTTCACCACAACAAGCGCCCAATCAACCAAGTTTCGAGCCACCGGCATCAGCTCCCCGAAGCTCCATCAACAACAACAACAACATATCAACAGTTTTACTTTCATCTGAATAAATTCCAAACATTTACCCCTCGTCACTCCACCGTCTCCTCCTACTCCTCCTTCTTTGAAGATTGCTGATCATTCGCGCATTATTGTACACACATACATTATGGAGGAGTGTTTGTGTGTGTATGCTCAATTAGAGAAATTATCAGTGTTTAAAAGTGTATTCGAGCATTCGCGCGAGTGCTCAACGCGATCTGGCGCTCCTGAAGTCGAGACTTCTTGTTGGCCTTTTGGGGCTCATTCGCAACATCAACACTCAGGTCCAATTGGTGCGAGTGGAACGGAAGATTACTTTAATTAGTTTAAAAGATAAAAAAAAGAAGATTAATTTGAGTTTGGCTTATTCTTAAATCTAAATAAGCAGACTTTTTTGGGTTTTTTTTTAATCTAGGCAATCATCTGCTGAAAATTTCTTCGGTAAATTTCTGACGTTAAAAAAATAAAAACTGTTATAGATGCAATGTTGGTATTTCGTCGTTGTCGTGCTATCATGTCGCACGTGCATTTTGGGGCAAATTGAGTTAAGAACGCCATTTTGTGCAGCTCACAATGACCTCACCTTTAACCTTAACAGATTCCCAAAATTTGATTTCAACCCTGAGATATTCAATAAAAACCGAAAAAAAACTCCGTGCATTGTTGTCACTTTTCATATGAAAGAAGTTTCAATCTTGTCGTGCTTTTTTGACACACCTTGAAAATTGATATAAGTGCGACAACTTGCCAAAGGGATTTCAGGTCAGAACGCGTTTGACACACGTACAAGCCCGGCTGCCATAAACATTTGTAATTATAACTCGGGACTCCGGCGACCAAATTCAACCAAACTTCGGGACAATGCACAGAATGGTCAACTAAACAAAACGTGTTTGTTATTGTTTAAATTGCGTGTTTTTTTTTTTGTTTTTTCAAGGTCAAACTAAAAAACGCCTTTTTCTCGGAACGCAAAAATTTGACGTGCGACAAAATAGCACGACAGCGTCGAATTTGAGCAGTTCTCTTCAAAATGAGCATTTCTTCAAATTTTAAATTTTGTATTTTTCAATATGGCTAAATTTTTTTGGTTGCCTTCAGTATGCCCAATGAAGCCAAATTGCATTAACAGTTTGTCCATATCATTTTCCATACAAATTTGGCAGCTGTCCATACAAAAATCGATGTGATCATTCAAAAATTTTTAGCTTTTGAAGGATTTTTTTTACTGTTTTGATATCTTCGGCAAAGAACTATACCAAAAATAGATAAATGAAAAAATAGATAATTCTTGAAATCACGTTTTGTCATTAAAATTTAATTTAAAAAACACTATTTTGATTTTTTTTGAATACGTTCGTCCCTTTCAAGCCATACATATGATGACTAAAAAATCAAAATTTCCATAACTATCCTATAATTTTAGTATGATCATACAAATCATTTCCCCATCGTTAACCTAAAAAATATTCAAAAAAAAATGAGGACTGGAAGGGTTAACGGGGCATATAAAATGTCATCTTTTTAAAAGAACTCAGAATAGGCGTGATTTTTAGAAAAAAGGTCATACATTTTATATAACTTTTTTTACTGTAAAATTTAATCTGCTGTTTGATAGTATTAAGAAATAAAATTTTGATAAAGTGCACCGGTTTCAAATTATATCCAGATTAAAATAACTCATCTGAAAAAAGTCGTAGTTTTTAAATTTTCAAAAATACTGCCCATGGTTCGATTTTTATTTTTATTTAAATGAAAAAATCCTGAAATTTTCTAATCTCCTCAAAAACATTTGTTTTCAAAGGTTGGAATTTGAGTAACATTTCAAAAAGCAGTGATTTAAAAAATCAGCATTTTTTTCGGTGCCGTCTTCATCCAAACCTACAACTTCACAGATGGCACCAAAAAAAAAGCTGTCATTTTTGTATGGGAAATTTTATACAAACATACATTTTTCTTGTCATGCATTCGGGCATTCCCCATACAATTTGAATGATTTGATTGATAAGTGCCCCAAGTTTCTTCATCTAAGAATTTTTGTTATAAGAATCAGAAATTTTCATGAAAATATAATTTTTTGACAGAAAAAAAATTCGAGCTTGAAGAATTGCTCATTATTGAGAAAAAAAAAACCCAGATTTTAGCTAAAATTTAAAACACCAAACCATGTCCTGGCAAAAAAAACAAACTATCAGGATATCGTTTAAAAAAAAATTACGATTTGCCTTGAAAAATTAGAGAGCCTATATGGAGGAGTCAGATTGGAACCTTAATCAAGCGAGAATACTACTATAAAATTCTGTTCAAAGAATTATGTTTTATAAAAACAACATTTTCACCAAAAAAGTTTGATAATAGATAGGGTAGGGTAGTCATCAATGAGACACTTTTGGTTTTTAACTTTTAACGATTTTTGTATTTTTTTTCATCAGCATGTTTTAATGAGCTTTTTGTTGCATTTTCTTTCTTTTAATGTGTTCTAACATTGACCAAAATATGAGATCGATCCGACCTCTACAGCCAGAGCTATCCAACTGTCTCATTGTAGACGCACTTGGCAGGAACAATGAGACAGGTGGGGAACAATGAGACACTCTACAAAAATCAATACTTTTCTAGTAAAACATCATGTTTTTATATTGTTCCATTGCAGGTGACTTACTTTGAACATTTTCAAGCAATTTTGTCAACATGAAACTTCAATTAACAAAAGTTATACTAAAAAGTATTTAAATTTTGTAAAATCCATATATTTTACCAAATAACTTTATATTTTTGGTTAAATGAAGTTCAAACTCAATAAATATGTCAAAAATCACTACCAATTCAAGTTTTGAAAGATTTCCATAGATTTTGAAAAGTTTAATGAAGAAAAATCAAAGTGTCTCATTGTTACCCATGGGCCGAGAACAATGAGACAGCCCTGGATTCTGGGTACATTCTAAATATTGGTCAAATCTAATAAAAGGACATTGTAGCCCATTTCATGCTCTGTGAAATGACGAAAGAAATTCGGAGAAATATTAGTTTTTGTGTTAATGGCAGCCTGTGAGCGAAAATGTAATTTTTAGTCATAATTTACTTTTACACCCCAAAATCAAACATGTATGAATAACTTTGCAAGGGAGCGTACATAACCAAAGCCACTTTTATGGCAGACGTGTATCTAGTAGACACACCTTTCTCCCAAATATGAGCCTGATTGGTTGAAACTACGTCTTGTGAGAGCCATTTTATCATTGTTCCCCGTGTCTCATTGATGACTACTCTACCCTATCTCGATATTTGGTCAGAAATATGTTAAAGTGATATTTCAATCCTATACTTGCGAGGTCATTCGAATTTATTGTTGATTGTTGTTTATTGTTTGAAAAAACAAAATCTCAGGGGATGGTATTTTTAATTTAAATTTGGTTTCAAAGATGATATTTTATGCAATTTTATTTTTTGAGTTTTTTCTCAATAGTTCTGATACAGCAGTACACAGAAAAAAAATCATGGTAATATTACATCTGGAAAAGGGTACATCTTTTATGTCAGAAAAAAATTGTAATTTTACCTCTGAAAATGTGTAATTTTACCACTTTTCTGTTGTAATGTCGCTTTTTCAGTCTAAATTGAGGTAAAATTACATCATAAAAGAGGTAATATTCAACCTTCCAAAATTACACCTTCCAAATTTACACAATTTTTTACTGTGAGCTAACGAAAAAGTTGTCAAATCATCAAAGCTCACGAAAAGAAATTTTAAATACTGTCTGACACTGATTACATTAAAATGGTTTCAAGGTCATTGAAAAATTTATTCTGCTTTGAAATCTAGAGTGTTGCTATAAACTCATATAAAAAAATAAAAATAAGATGAAAAAGAAACATAAAGTTTATCTAAGCGAAATGGTAAACATTCTATCCCGCATAACATGAAAGATAAACCTCTCAGCAACTCAAATTGAAAAATAAACGTGATTAAAGCCCGCTAATTATAACCGCTCTAATCTCTGAAACAAAGTTGCCAAAACCCAAAATCAAAAATTCAAATTTCCCTCTCAACCGGCTCCGTTTAGCTCATTATCAGCCGTTTTGTAAATGTTTTTTTCTTTCTTTTATTCATTTTTGTTTTCTCTTTTTTGTTCAACCGCATGGTAGCGCGCATATTTTGTTTTAGCTTCTTTTTTTTCAGTGTTATTATACACTTTACATTTTTTTCCCTCTCTCTCGCTCAAACGATAAATGAAACAAACAAAGTTGGCCGGTGGCGCTGCTGGCTTGCGTTGGGCATGAACATTCCTCAAAGTCAGTGCCAGAAGTGACTCTCCCTCCTCGCCCTTTTCCACGATCGCGAGGTTTGTTTACATCTTTCGATTGACTTATTTTCTGCATTTGTTTTTTTTTTCTTGCGCGTTCCCTCGCCTAGATACGGGGCCAATTATACCGTTTGTGCTCAAGTATTTGTGAGCGAAATGCACTCCAACGAGCTGCTGTTTTGTTTCAATATGAAAACGAAGCAAAAGAAGGACCAATAATGCAAATAAGTCACTCATTTAGTGTTTGCGATAGTCGTGGTAAAGTATCGCACAGCACTACTCGACAAAAAATGGGTGATATTGTATCTGAATGAAACTGATTCAATTTTTGAAGAACTTGGCTCTTTCCAATTCAGCGTATACAAATTAGAAAATCTGTAACGTGAACGTAATTTTTATGTAGAGCAGTGTAATGTAAACCACCACCAACAACAAATGGCAACAAGGCGAATAATGATTGAGCTTCGTGCCAAGTCAAACAGATGTATAAGGGCTAGAACTATTTTTGAAAAGGACGTAGAGGATGAGATTAAATGTTTTCTGAAAAAAATATTTGAATAAATTGTAAAAATATGTCAGTTTGTATTCAATTGAATTTTATCAACAATGCATCTCTTTGAACTGTACATGAAGTTTCAAGTGAAATCTGTCATTTCTGTTGTAACTGGATAAATGGTTGGATCATCGGTCCAAATTCCAAGAATCCACAAATGAATCGTTTTGAACTCGAAGGAGGCCACTTTGTTCTTCATAGTGTCGATGCTGGCTTGGATAATAAAATTCCATGTGTTTTACATGATTTCTCATCGAATTTCAAATTTTGGTATGTAATTAACCTATTTTTGTTTGGTAACAATAATAAAAATATTGAGAATAATCTCATGCAAGGTTTTTAACGACAAACCTATCGTGTTCGATAACGATAACAGTGGAATTATTGCTATTGTTATCAAAATACGATAACCAAACTTTAATGTAACTCATTTAATATAACTTTTTAAATGTTACGTTGACCATTGCAAACTTTATTTCAAGTTTATTTTGTTCTCAATAAATGCGGGGAAAAAAATATTGACTAAAATTTCAATTTTCAGAGGAAAAAACATGGATAATGCTCCGCCAACTCACACAAAAGCGGAAAAAGTGTTCTGAGGATTTTTTCGATATCTCGTGACGGAGGGGTGGTACGACCCTTTCTATTTTTGAACGTGCAAAAAATACGTATTTTTTCAAATTTTCAGCCTGAAATGGTGATATGATTAGGAAATTTGGTGTCAAAGAAACTTTTAACTGAAATTGGATACCCGATTTAATGGCGTACTCAGAATTCCGAAAAAACGTATTTTACCTAAAAAACACACACACAAAAATAGTTTTAAAACCCTGCAATTTTTCGTTACTCAACTGTAATTTTATTTCAAATCTGCAATAACACAGAAGGGTCATTTTTTCATTCAGAACAAAAATTATCATATTAAAATTTCGTGTTTTTTTTAACTTTGCAAGGTTATTTTTAAGAGTGTAACAATGTTCTACAATGTTTTAGCCTTTTCCCAAAATTGATCTATGAACTTAAGGGGTTTGTTTGTAACCATCTCAAGTTGTTTTGAAAAAGTTATTTTTTGACACGCCTTAAAAAAATGTTACAGTTGAGTACCGAAAAAAGCACAGTATTTATAACTATTTTTGTGTTTTTTTTTCGATGTAAAATACGTTTTTCCGGAATTCTGAGTACGCCATAAAATCGGGTGAGTTAACAAAGAGACAACGGCTGAAAACTTTGTTCGTGGTTTCAAATTTCATGAACACTTGTTTACGATTTTGGGAACTGATTTTTCTCCGTGAAGGAATTGATTTTAGTTTTACATTCGTCGGAAAAAAACGAATGAAATAGATTTTTTTTTACGTTTTCACGAATCGACTTTTCTTTAATTTTTTTGATTAAATCAAAACATTGTTTATGTATTCTCCATGTTAAAAGAAGCCATTTTGCATCATAAGATATCCATTCAAGGCTTAACAGGTAAACAAATCTGTGTAAAATCGCATGCAAAAGCATGCACATCACCTTTGTGAGCAAAAGCATGTTATTTTGTATGAGAAAACGTGTACATAAAAAGCATGTAGGGAAGGTGACAAAGGTGATTTGCATGCTTTTGCATGCGATTTTACCATCGGATTTTTTGCTGTGTTCATACAATTTTGCGGGCTGGTGACATACAAAGTGAGTATGTGAATATTCGATAATCTGTATCTCGAGAAGGGTATCGATCTAATCGGTTTGGTGGCTTCAGCAAAGTTGTAGATTTTTTTTAATGACAGGCGTAGTCGATGTCGTATTTTTTTTTTTTTGCTGATTCGACTGAGATAAGTCATAGATAGGTCCTACGTTCAGCCAGTCATAATTCCGGATCAATAAAAAAAATCTTATTTTTGAATATTTTCAATGAAAAATTCTTGGTAAACAGAATTCTAAAAAAACTATCAAAAAAACTCTAGATCATCAAGTTGGTCCATGTTGCGTTTCGTGAAATTTTTGAAAAAATACGCTAAGAAACCGAAAAATCTGACTGGAAAGCAATAACCCCACCGATCAGCAAGCCCGGAAATCCGAAAACGTCAGAGCCTGCTACTGCACCATGTAATTACCCGTACGCCGCCGCCTACGTGACTCAATTTCCGAGGTTACGTCGCGAATCTGTACTGAGTATAGCTGTGCCCTCTTCGAGAGCAAGCGGTCAATTTGTCCGCGGACCAACGAAAGGCCCTTGTATGGAAAAGTGTTCGGCATTGAGGCTCCCATAAAATTTAATTACCCCCTCCCAGCATCAGTAGCATTTTGTACGACGTCTACAACTCTTTGTAGAGTTTTTTGTTGTTGTGTACAGTTGAGAGCCTGCGGATGTAGCAAAGTGAGTACAAAACACCAGCGGATCGATTCGTTGTAGTCGTTAGTCGCAGGTTGGACACCTCTTTATTCGCTCACCTAGTGAAAAGAGCTAAAATTTTAGGGTTTTGGAGGAGTTTTTCAGAGAATTTGAAGTTTTGCGCAAAAAACACCACTCGAATCGAACTCAACCGAGAACCAAGCCCCAGCATGGGCGCATAATTCGGACCGGTTTTACCTGTGGCCAAGAGGCGCCCTGGCAAACCACACTTGATCCCACCACCGCCGACTGACTGACTGACTGGTATTCGAGGGAAACATACCACAACAGACCTCTAAGGTTGGTTTTCGTGTAGGTTTTACCTGTTTTTGTCGACTTTTTCAAATATAGACAAGGTATCATTTACCACCACCGTGCTGCTGCTGACTTTAAAGAACCAAAACCTAAACCAAATGGATTCGAGTATTGTGGAAGCCTCTGTAGAGAGAGAGAGGACGTGCTTTGGGCTAGGTCAGGGTAGAAATCATGATTAGTCGGTATAATAAACCGAATGGAAATCGAACCCCGACTCTAATCTGTGTGTTGATATTTTAGTTTTTATTATATAAACCAAACGCTTCGTTCCGGTAAAGCTCTGGGGGAGGCATTGGTTGGATCAAAATTGCGAGATTTTATAGCGATGAATCATCATCTTGAATGTGAGTTTCGTAAAATATTGAGGATTGTTTCGTGCTTGTTTTGGTCAACGATATGAAACATAAATTTCATTAGATTTTTTTTTTCAATAAGATGCCATGAAACTGAAAGATAGTTTTGATTTTATAATTTTGAACATATGATCAAAAGACCGTAAAATTCCACAAAAGTTGTATTTTTACATTATAAATCGAACAAATAGTTTTCGAGATATCGTCAGATCGACATTGCCATGCAATATCGCAGCAAGTCACTTTTTGACGTTCCGGGAAAAAACACGTTGTAATATTTGACCCTGAATAAACAAAAAATAGAACACACAATGTAAACAATAACAAACACGTTTTGTTTGGTTGACCATTCTGTGCATTATCCCGAATTTTGGTAGAATTTGGTTGCCGGAAACCCGAGTTAAAAATTACGAATGTTTACGGTAATCGGAAAACCAAGCTTCATATAAAAAGTTGGTGGTTTCTTATGTGAGCAATTCTCTACGGAATCGGTCTTTTTTCTTAAATTTTAATTTTTGTATTTTTTAATCCGACTGAAACCTCTTTGGTGCCTTCGGTATGCCCAAAGAAGCCATTTTGCATCATTAGTTTGTCCATATAATTTTCCATACAAATTTGGCAGCTGGCCATACAAAAATGATATGTAAAAATTCAAAAATCTGTATCTTTTGAAGGAATTTTTTGATCGATTTGGTGTCTTCGGCAAAGTTGTAGGTATGGATATGGACTACACTGAAAAAAAGTGATACACGGTAAAAAATTTTTGGTGATTTTTTATTTAACTTTTTGTCACTAAAACTTGATTTGCAAAAAAACACTATTTTTAATTTTTTTTATTTTTTGATATGTTTTAGAGGACATAAAATGCCAACTTTTCAGAAATTTCCAGGTTGTGCAAAAAATCTTTGAGCGAGTTATGAATTTTTGAATCAATACTGTTTTTTTCAAAAAATCGAAAAATTGGTCGCAAAAAAAATTTGCAATCAAAAAGTACTTTAGTGAAATTTTGATAAAGTGCACCGTTTTCAAGTTTAATCCATTTTTAGGTGACTTTTTAAAAAATAGTCGCAGTTTTTCATTTTTAAAAATTAGTGCACATGTTTGCACACTTTTGAAAAAAAATATTTTTGAAAAGCTGAGAAAATTCTCTATATTTTGCTTCTCCGGACTTTGTTGATACGACCTTTAGTTGCTGAGATATTGCAATGCAAAGGTTTAAAAACAGGAAAATTGATGTTTTCTAAGTCTCACCCAAGCAGCCCACCATTTTTCAATGTCGATATCTCAGCAACTAATGGTCCGATTTTCAATGTTAAAATATGAAACATTTGTGAAATTTTCCGATCTTTTCGAAAACAATATTTTAAAAATTTTCAAATTAAGACTAACATTTTAAAAGGGCGTAATATTGAATGTTTGGCTCTTTTGAAATGTTAGTCTTGATTTGAAAATTTTGAAAATATTTTTTTCGAAAACATCGGAAAATTTCACGAATGTTTCATATTTTAATATTGAAAATCGGACCATTAGTTGCTGAGATATCGACATTAGAAAATGATGTGTTGTTTGGGTGGGACTTAGAAAACATCAATTTTCCTGTTTTTAAACCTTTGCATGGCAATATCTCAGCAACTAAGGGTCGTATCAACAAAGTCCGAAGAAGCAAAATATAGAGAATTTTCTCAGCTTTTCAAAAATATTTTTTTCAAAAGTGGGCAAACATGTGCACTAATTTAAAAAAATGAAAAACTGCGACTATTTTCAAAAAAGTCACCTAAAAATGGATTTAACTTGAAAACGGTGCACTTTATCAAAATTTCACTAAAGTACTTTTTGATTGCAAATTTGATTTTACATCGAAAAATGAAGTTGAAAAATTTTTGCGACCAATTTTTCGATTTTTTGAAAAAATCAGTATTGATTCAAAAATTCATAACTCGCTCAAAGATTTTTTGCACAACCTGGAAATTTCTGAAAAGTTGGCATTTTATGTCCTCTAAAACATATCAAAAAATAAAAAAAAATTAAAAATAGTGTTTTTTTGCAAATCAAGTTTTAGTGACAAAAAGTTAAATCAAAAATCACCAAAATTTTTTCTACCGTGTATCGCTTTTTTTTCAGTGTAGTCCATATCCATACCTACAACTTTGCCGAAGACACCAAATCGATCAAAAAATTCCTTCAAAAGATACAGATTTTTGAATTTTCACATATCATTTTTGTATGGCCAGCTGCCAAATTTGTATGGAAAATTATATGGACAAACTAATGATGCAAAATGGCTTCTTTGGGCATACCGAAGGCACCAAAAAAGTTTCAGTCGGATTAAAAAATACAAAAAAAAATCGAATGACCGAAATCTGAGAGAATTGCTCATGTAAACAAGGTTTTATCTCATACACGTTTGACAGTTGAGATTTAAAAAGTTTTAACCAGCTTCAAGGAGCACTACAGGAAACACCACAAACATGGAAGTGGCCAAGCCTACTTCGTAGAGTTTACCGCAAAGATGTTTCGTTGAAGCTCGGGAAAGTTACTTATTTATGTGGGATTTCCAATTTTTGGAAGATTACTTATTGAAAACTATTCTCGACAAAAAAAAAAACCTAAATATGAATAGATATATCATTTTCTAGACAGAACAGAGAAAGAAGAGCCAGCCCTCAATACAACTACAAGTTCTAAATCTCAGACTCACCTGCACCTTCACCGGCTCCTTGGCGCGCTCGCGGGGCGGCGCCTTCTCCGGGCACTTCTCGAAGATGAGCACCCGCTCGGCGACCGACCCGCGCGACAGGAACGGCCTGATCGGGCTCGGAATGGTTTTGGCCTGGAAGTCCTCCTTCTTGTCCTGCTGGCCTCCCCGGCCAAAGTCCTTGGGCAGTCTTGTGGTTGCGACGTTGCGGGTAAAGTTGGTGGAGAGCTTCTGCTGCTCGTGGATCTGGTGCAGGCTCATAATCGGGATGTGGTTCGGCTTCATCGGGACGCCGTTCCAGTGCTTGACGCCGGCGGCGTTTCCGCCCGCGTTGTTCTGGCCGTCGGCGGCACCGACGGTGGTGCCATTGCCGTTGATGCCGTTCCCGTTGGCCATTAGGGTTGACGAGGTCACCATGTCTGCGCCGGGACTGCTACTGCTGTAGCCGTAGTCGGGTACGTCTCCGCGGTCGGGGACCAGCGTCGAGGTGATCACCTCCGGAAGTAGTCCGTCAGTGTTGTTCAGTACGGTGCCCGTTTTGAGTGCGTTTATCAGACGTTCCTCCTCCCGGGACACTTCATCCATAAGCTCCGCGGTGTTTTTGGAGATGAGAGAGCTGTTAAGGCCACTGTTACTACTAATATTACTACTACTGCTTCCGGGACCGCTTCTGGGAGCTGACGAACTGTGGTGATGGTTTTGCTGTGGTTGTTGTTGTTGTTGGGGTTGCTGGCCTGGAGTCTTCACTACACGATTCTTGAGCGGCCAGCTAGGAACATGGTTAAGCAGATGTTCCGGTTTCACCGGAGTCTGTGGTTTTTCACGGGGTTTCTCGACGACGATCGTATCCTTTAGCACATCCGGTACATTGTTCTTGTCCAAGGTCCCGAGATTGTTGTTGTTATTGTTGTTCACTACCTGTTTCACGCCGGGTCGGATAAAGTTTGGCTTGTTGACCGGCGAGGTGTTGAGGCTGCTTTGAGCACCGTTCTGTTCGAACTTTTGTAGCACACTCTTGATGGCGGAACCGGCGGCGGCTGTCCGTCCGGCTACGGGCGATCGCTGCTTCTGGGCGGCGATCCGAGCTTTGTCTTCGTTGACGAACGAACTGACCAGCTGCTCGAGGCTGTTGTTGGACAGTTCGGGTGCTTGCGCGAGTAGCTTTGCTACACCGGAAGTAGACGCGGAAGCGGCACCTGCTGGCGATGCTGTCGGCGATGGCGCTACCGAGGATGTCGGGCTCAACGTCCGGCTAAACGCATCCTCGCCGTCCACGGTCGGCAGTTGGCAGTTGAGGATCTCAGTTGGCGCGAGGCCACGAGCCTTCCATGTCTGGTAGATCGCTTCGGCGTGATCGGAAATCTGCTTCGCGATCGCGTCAAGGTCTTCCTGTTGTTGTTGCTGATGTTGCTGTTGATGTTGCTGCTGCCCTTCGACGAAACTGCGTACCGTCGAAGAAGGCGACGAAGCAGACGACTGCTTCGCTGCGGTCGCCATGGTAATCCGATTTGCGCGTTTTCGTGACGTCACACAATTTTCGTGCCAATTTTCACGCACAGTTCACGAATCATAGATTTGTTTCACACATTGAACACAGATTTTGATATTTTTTCCCAATTTAAAACGAAACGAAATAGAGAGAGATTATTAGGTTTTGAGCTTCGCCGGTCACACGTGCATTCCAAAACATGAGCATAAATATTTTGGTGTTTTCCTTGGTTCACATTAATCACAACAAATAGATGACGCACATGAGCGAGTGACACATAGAGAACACAATCCTTCTTTACTTTCTCCCCCTTCTTTCTTTTTTTGCGGCAGCTATTTTACAAATATTTTCCTATGATTACAATACTTTTCTTACACATCATATTATTCCACAATCAAGGTTGGCGCTGCTGCTGTTTCGGGATGCACTGCACACAAACACACGAGCAGCAGCAACGGCACACGCACACAACACACACTGGTAACGATGGTGATTGCGCGCGATGAGTGTGATTGCGTGTGTATTGGTGTGTTTACTGATTCGCTTGGTTCTTCATCTGGAATGCAGCGGCAGCAGCGTCGCTATTGGTTGTGATGATGACGACGACGACGACGACGCAGACGCCTTTGTGACGTCACGTCGCCCACAGCAAACACACACGCACGCACACATATGTATAATTTTGTTGTTGTTGTTTCGATTTTGGTTGTTCACTTTTTTTTTGTGCACTGATCTGATATTTTCAACTTTTTTAGATTTTTTTCCAAGCGAATTATTCCTTGCTAGTTTGTATTCTTTCCCAAAACACTAGCTTTTTCGTAGAATCACACACGCACACATAAACAAAAAAGAGAAAGATAGAAGCAAAAACACGCACAAAGACAAACACACACACACAAGTTAGTCAGGTGAGTGAGCGTGATTGTATGTAAGAGAGAGCTGTTGCGCTCACAAATACAAGCGCGCGCGATTCACAATGATCTCGGTGGGAGAGAACAATATCGCGCGCAGTAGGCGCGCTCTCTCGCATTATGAATCAGGTGAGCGGATATCAGCGGCACACACGCACGGTGAGTGTGAGAGAGGAGGATGGCGATCGGTTTACAGCGGAGAGCGGTTTGTGAGATTTGGTTAGTGTTATTTACACTGAAGTGTTAGTAGGTGTTAGGATTTGTTATTTTTTCTTGTGGTTTCCTGTGGCAGGGCAAACAGTTTCATTACCGATTGCTTTCGGGGTGATTTTTTGGGTTTATAACATTGATTTTTTTGCTGGGGGATGTTATTTCATTAGTTTTCCTTTTTTTTTTGGTTCGCACTTTTGGTTTTTGGTAAATTTTAAGGGTACACGAACGATTGGTCACCGGTTTGAATTATTTGGTTTTATTTGTTTTAAAAGGTTGCTACTACTGGTTTGTTTTTTTTTTTTGGTATTGGTTGGTGAAGGAAAGGTGGGTCTAAACACATCACATTACACAGTGTAACGTTTGCAAGCGACACCAGTATCGAACTCACTTATCGAGAACAAGTTTTGATAATAGAAATTGAATGCCTCATTCATTGAGGAGGATGTTTGGTTTGCTTTGGGTTCAGTGTGAACTAGAAAAAAAAACTTTCGAGATCCCCGATCGAACAAGGTCGATACGTTCTTCACTTTTCATCGAATCTTCTTGCCGCCGCGCGCATCATCTTATTCTGCGACTTGACGACGAACGTTGCACAGCAGCACACGAGGTGCCGCCACTTTCTCGAGATTTCTAATTTTAGAACCGCACTTCTTTTTCGGTTTCGATGGGGAAAAACTCGAACCACACACCCCAACCCGAAAATGAATGAGATTTTTCTTCACCGCGCGGAAAATCTTTCCCCTTTGCACTTTTTTCTTCACTTTGTAGCCATTATTCAGGGTGGCGCTTTTGAGACTTTTTTTTCACTTGCAATTTTCCGCAAGTTTCACTAATTGACCACCAGAAGGCGCACGCGCACGAATCACTTTGGGACCGCCACGCGCAATACTTAAAGCCACACACGTCCTACGAGTTGAATCGTTCTCTCGCGACTGAGCTAATCCGCTGCGATTCCCAAACTGTGTTTGCTGGGCCTCTCCCAAACTCACAATATTCACCGCCCTCTCTCTCTCACTCACACCGCGTGCCGACGATCACGGCGAGATAAATCTCCGTCCGCGCTGATCTTCACCACACGAAACGCGCAATACTGGTGTTACGAGCACACCAACACACAAGTAGGCTGATGTTCTAGGCAGCGCCTACTAGATGGTGACGATCGCGGGATTAGACACACGTACCCATTGGGGGTGCTATTTGAAGAGAGAGACCCGTACACGTCACGGGTTGCTGCGTCGTGAAGTTGGTGTTGTTCTGCGCGGCGTGGTCCAAAGTGTTGACTTCGCCGAACTTCGCCGCGGGTATATTTAGAACTGAAAGAACAAGAGGAAAACCCCGAGATTAGTACTGGACGCGTGTGCGTGAGTATTACGCAAGTGTGTGTGTGTGCATGTGCGCGGGTATGTGTGTACATGAAAACGAGGAAGGGTCGTCGCCGATGGACGGACGGTTGTTGTTAATGGTTCGAGTTATTTGAAAATTGTTTTATTTTCGTTTTCGTTTGCCCAGCATCAGAATCTAGCCGGCTAGCTCTCGTGGCGGCGTGTTCTGACCTGGGCGACTCTGTAATGTTATTATGGTGTTTGGTTCGGTTGATACCAGAGGTTATGGATCCAATCATTTACTCGAGAGTTCAGTTCAGTGGTCAACTGGCCCCGGGCAGGCAGTTATGGCCGGTGTAGGTATCTCTGTGTTGGTCAGTTCATATTGGATGAAGTGCAGACTAATGATATTACGCAAGAACCGTGGTTTATAATTGTAATGGAATAATTAAGCTAGCAGATTGGACGAAAGCTTTAAAAATCAATCAAGATAATGTTTCAAAACTTCTATAATATCACAATTTAAAAACTTTCTTTATAAAGAAAGTTTTGATTATCAAATTATGAAAATAGTTTCGTTTCAAATTTCAGGTTTTTGACCTCTAATAGGATCCCTAGAAACTTGAAACGATCCAAACGAATCTTAAAATGTGTAATTCAAGATGGCGGCCAATATGACTGCCACTCAAATTTAATTTTAAATTTAAATTGTAGTTACCAAGCCAAAATTTGTCAAATTTGATATATTTCAGTAATTGATGCATTTCACAATCCCCCAGAAATATTTGAACTATTCGACCAGTGCCAACTTGGATTGAACACAATCTCAAACTACTTTTTAGGAATGTTTGACATAATTTCGAATATTAAAAATAATATGACGTAGGGTAGTATTTCTGAACTAGGGCAGCGAATAACCAAGAAGGTTATCGCAGCCAGAAATAAATGAATGAATAATTTCCATAAGGCTTTTAAATTTTCTTTTGCATGCCCCAATTTTTTCCTCAAACGTGAAATTACTAAATCTTCATTTTATTTTTGATATTTTTTTGAATTATTACAGGATTTTGATTTTGAGTTGAACTTTAAAATTTTAAAATGTAACATAAGATTATATTTGAAATACAACAAAAACAAGCCACTTAAAATTCAATTTTGGTATCTTTCCATATAAAAGTGCCATGAGCGGTTAAAATCGGTATCTATTTTTTTTTAATAATCGGTTTCGTCTCTTCAGCAAAATTGTAGGTATTGATGAGAATTCTAGGAAAAACTTAAGTGTAAAAATATCCCCCTTTTTACTCAAACGGAATTGCGCAAAATATATTTTTTATGTTTTTGATTACTAAGGATTAGGGTTTCTGAAATTTCACGTTTTCGCGGACAGCCTGAAATTCGCGAAATTTGTATTTTTCCGCGAATGATAAAGTGAAACTTTCTCAAAATATTTTATCAAACTCAAAAAGGAATAAAAATAATTCATAGAACTACTGTAGAATTAAGCAAGTGAATACCCTTGTTCAATTACTAATAAAGGGTTAGTAAATTTTGATGATTTCCGGGCGGTGTGAAATTTTTTAAATTTATAAATTTTCTCAAATCATTTTTTTTCTTCAAATAACATCAATATTTCAACCATAAAGACTATTTGAGTAAATGTTATAAGATTTCAATTGAAAAGCTTGATATGAACCATTTGAAGAATTATTTAGATTTTTCAGTTTTTTTAAGAACTAACAAAATTTAGTAATATTTTTTTCGAAAGTAGTAAAAATTTTACTACTATTTAATTTAAAATGTAAAATTTCATAAGAAATTAAAAGAAATAAGCTTTGTTTTATCACCTTTTAAAAACATTTCCGATTTTTTTTCTAAGTTCTGTTTAATTTTAACTATATTTGATTATTTGGGTGGATGATTCCCGTGAAAGTTGAAAAATGCCATCTTTTTTTTGTTTTTTGTTCTCATTTTTAATAAAAATTTCGATTTGGTACAAGTTATATTATTTTTGTCTATTGATTTCAAAGTTGAAAAGAGAGATGAAATCCTTAAAAAATATTTTGAATGGGCTAAATGTCGAAGAAAATTCAAACTATTTCACTCATTTTGGCTGAACAAGATTGTTGAATCTTGATTTGATATGAAATTCAATACAATGTAAACTGATAAAACAGAAGCAAATTAACGAAAACGTTTTTGCTTTAGTCGAATATAAAAAAAATAGTTCAACCAATGATAATACGCATGCAGCATGCCCTACATTTTCTTTTAAAATATAAAAAGAGCTCATCCATAAACCGGGTGAAAACTTTTTTGAAAATTATGAGATTTTTTTTGTGTCACTTTCAAATTTAGTGAAGATTATTTTAGTTTATTGAAGAATAATATATAATGAAGCATAAAAAGTAGTTTCTGTGATTTGAAGTCAAACGTTGTTTGTTGCTTTATCACATGAAGAATCAATTAAAATCAACAAGAACCCCATTTTTGTTCTCATGTTTTATATGCCTAAAAGTGATTGTTTGCCTAATAAATTACTCTTTTCCAGTAGAAGTAATAATCAAGGTTGACCAACTAAAATTCCTGTAAATTTATATTATTATTTTTAAAATATAGAATTACTTAAAATAAGAAAGATATGGAAATTTTAAAAATATGTTAGGTTTCAAATATCTAAGACATTTATACATTATAAAACTAGAAAAAAATATTCCTAAATCCCAATTCCCAAAATTTATACATTATAAAACTAAAAAAAATGTCATTTTTTCTCATGAATTTTGGCCATTGCAAATAATTTTCAAGGTTTATTAAGGACTAAAATTGAAATTTACATTGAAAAAACTTCTAAAATCTATTGTGGATTATTCACAAAACGTTGTTTAATGCATTTTGTGATTCTTTTTGTTGCGAAATTTCGAAAAATAGGCTTGACAGTTATTTTTTTAACGATTTGAAAAAAAATCACATATTTAAAAAAAAACGGAAATTCTCATTATCTTCCGGAAAATATTTGATAAACTGAAAAAATATGATTAAACTAAATCAAAAGAAATGTTCCTCGAACTAAAATAGGTACTCAATAAAAATTTTTTGAAAATTACTATTTATCTTTAAAAAAAACCAAAGAACCCGATTTTTAATATTTGTCTTTTAAATTCCCTGTCCGTGTCATCGAAAGTATTCCTAAGCACAACAAAATGTCCCTAAATAATAACTAAATAACACACATATCCTTTCCCCTACAATGTCCCAAAACACATCACACACCATAACAAATCATTCAACCGGAGCGTTTGGAACGGTATGTCCACGCATCCTTCCTCCCATGGTGATTCTGTGAAATATGATCCGAGTACAGAATATGGCTTTGCGGTTAATGCAACGCAGTAGGTCTGACAGCTTTAATGGTCGCGTTGCATCTTTGAATGTACAGAATTTTTTTAAAAGATATAAATGATAAAAAGTTTATTTAAAAAAATGCCAGGAACTGTTCATATAGAAAATTAAGAAATCATGAAAATAAATACAAATTGTAGGAATTAAAAGAACACAAAATGAAAAAGAAAATAAAGCATTTAAATCTTAAATTAAATCTGCTGATATTAAAAAAAAAGCAGCTCACAAAAAGGCTAACGAAAATTGTAATTTAAGTTTATGTCTCGGCTCAAATAAACTTTTCCATAATTAAATAATCCGAAATGAGATTGTGTGGCAAGCACCTTGTGTTTAATCGAATCAGAACTATAATCTTGATAGTTTACATCCTGCAGTCTCAAGTTTGTTCAACCCATAAATTACGACAAACTATTTAATGTCAGCCCTGATGGGGCGGCGCCACTGCAGATGAAAATCCTGGGAGAAAATCTACCAAGGACATCTCGCCATAAAAGAGAAAAGTCACCATCATCTTCAAACGGACCATGTCAAACACAGAAAAAAAAACGGAGAATGCACATCTTCACATCGATTTGTTCTGTTCTGCTGGGGCGTATGTGTGTGCGCCACGTATGTACGTGTGACATGAGAGGATGTCTGCAGAGAATAGCTCGTTTTGGTTGTGCATTGTAGTCGTACGAAGGTTTTTGAAGTTGCAACGCTCTAAAGGCAATGTTTTGTATGACGTGTGGCAACATTGCAATTTTTTTTTAGTTTTTGTTATACCGTAAAACGGGGTGACTTTGATAGCCGGGGTGACTTTGATAGGTTTGCGATTTTTCCGCAAAATGAAGAGTACATTTAAAATACGTAAGGAATGGTTTAGAAACATACTGACCGTGGTAGAGAAGTGTTCAAAGTACCTCAAGAAGAACTTTTCTTAAATTTTTGAAAGGTTTATAAAGTTAGTTAACTATAGTTAAGAAAATGTTGATGGAAGTCATTATTTTAAACTTCTCAAAGTGTCATGATTTTCTCAATGAACATGATTTTTAATCGGAAAACGGAATGCATTTTCGGATTCTTTGGACAATTTTCCACTAGGAGAAGGTTAAATAAGTTTGTAAATAATAAATAATATGTGTTTTTGAAACACAATTAAAAAAAAATCTCCAAATTTATAGGCAATTTCAGTTGAACAAATTTCATGTAAAATGTGAAAACTTGTGATTCGTGCTTCGAATTCAGTATAAAATGCAATATAAATCGATAATTTTATAAACAAAACTAGTTTTAACAAATTCCAGGCAAAATTTCGATTTTTTAACAATTTTACCTAAAATTTATATGTATTTTGTTAAAAAGCTTATAAACTTAGTTAACTTAACATAAACATTGATTTTTTTTCTTACAAACTATATCAGCTACTTTAGTGATGGTACATTTAACGTACAAATAAAGTTTGAACATCTTAAATATGATTTTAACAAGAAAAACTATGACTATCAAAGTCACCCCGGAATTAAAACTAAGAATTTTTAACGTAACTATTTTTTCTAAACACTATTGAAAAAACTTTTTTTCCAAAATAGTGCATGGACTTTGTGTGGCCTACCCCCAAAATAATAATCTTGAGAAAAACCTTACCTGTTGGAAAATATTCTAAAAACAAATTGAAATCCTATCAAAGTCGCCCCGGTTTACGGTATTTATTTGCTTTAAAACCCAGGTTTGAGAATCTGTAAAGGTCACAAGATTAAGCACGGGAAGCTGTACAAAATGACGTCTTTAACGCAAAAACGACGTGCGTCGGCAAAGCACAACCACGACAATCTTTGAAAACAAACAATGACGGGGCATCGCCATCTCCGATCTGACGGCAACGACGACCTTGGCTGACACCGTCGAACTTTCTTCTTTTTGGCTTTGAGGGGTTACTGTCTCTGTTAAGCCATGCACAGTTCTTGACTTTTTTTTGATAAGGTCCTATAAACAAATGTAAACATTGAGTGTATCCCTTTCACACCTTATGTCAAAGTCCATCGGAGTAAGCGGGATACACTCAATGTTTACATTTGTTTATTGGACCTTATCAAAAAAAAGTCAAGAGTTGAAAACGGATATGCGACAGAGACAGGAAACGGAAACAGGAACGAATAGAAAGGGGGGAAGGTAAGTTGCACGGTCATGTAACTTTTAATAAGTATTATTAGATTTATTTTTTCAAATTTAGGTTCATACATACGCTTTTGATAATGTACAAAATTATGAAATGATATCTAAGATGATTATTTAATTTCCTTCCATCGATACAGCATTTAAAAGCCATAAAAGAAAGAAATTACATTATGAAACATATGAAAATTAATTATAAATAAGTTTGAAGCTTCCAGTGCTGATTTAGAACTTTGCTAGTGCTAGTTGCTACACGGAGAATGACTGAGTGCTCACTTTTGCGTCTTCGCTCCGTCCAATCAACCTGACGTGACCGCATGCACGGTCAATTGGTTTGAGTGAATTTAGAAATTCTATATTTGACGAGAAGCGGACGTAAATTGGGAAAGGAAGTAAACGCCACCTCCTCCCGACCCCCTCCCTTTTCGAATGTTTTGTCAGCAGCGCCACCGACGGATGGACGTCTGTCGAAATCCGGATCATGCACGTAAAACCGTTATCGCGCACGGACGTAATATTTACATGTCACGAGGAAGGGAGAGAGAAACAAAAAAGTCATAGCCGTGTGACGGCGAAGAACCGTGTCACGAAAACAAAACTCACGTCGAAATAGACAAGTGTATGGCATAACAGCTCAGGCCCAGGTTCGTCAGTAAGACAAAACATATCGGAGAGGGTAGTTTGTCAATAGTTGTACTCATCGTGACTTCAACTTTATTTTAAAACAAATCAATCGAGTAAAGCAGAATAATCTAAAATAAAATGTTTAAAAATCACCAACAAAATCCTCGTTAAACAACTGCCAAACGACCCCGCTAGAGCGGAGATCGTTCGATCGGAAGAACGCGGTTCGGTTCTTCGTGGAAATAGGGAGAAACCAAAAAAAAAAAGACGATAACCGCGCCGCAGTCGCGCCTCGAACGGAAATCATTTATCGAGAAAGCGCCCGAAAATCACCCGATCCGAGAATTGTCGTCGTCGTCGTCGTGACGGAATTCGGAACACGGATCGCGGGCGGAAAAGAACGAACAAACGAAAGAAGAAAAGTATAGACGGATAGACAGAAACGGAGGGTGTGATAAAAATAGAACACTGTTCAATCGAATTGACTAGCTTTTCGATGGGTTAAAATTTCATGGGGAGAAAATTTGATCTAATTTGTAGGTTTTTCGTCGCTTGGTTTGGGTGCGCTAGAATTAGGTTACAACTAACGCGTGTCGTTGGGTAAGTTCAAAAAGATTGAGCTGTCTCGTGGTGACAGAAATGAACAGATTATTTTTTCTGGAAACTTTGTCGATTCCCATTCCCTATGTCAAAAGAAGCTATTTTGAATCATCGATTTGGTGAAAAATAGGTACACGGAAGAACAATCCCGATTTGATTATATGACGTTTTATTACTAAAAGTTGAATTCCAAAAATATATATATTTTAAATTAACAATACTTTGGAGAATTCCCAATGAATTCCCTAAAAAAAATCAAATGTAACATCATTCAGTAATTCAAAACTTGAGGAACAAAAATAACAAAATTCTTAAATTGTCACCATCTTAAATTACAGAATATTAAACAACTTTGGATAATTTTTGAAGTCATATTTCGTAATTCGGAACCAAATGTTGGAGAGAACTTCGTACAATCGAGAATTTTAAAATTTTCATGTTATTGATTTTAGAATTTAAATTTTTTTGCAATTCTCGATTTTTTTTAACTTTCAGTGCTTGAATTTTAGAATTTCTCAATTTAGCTTTCTCGATATTTGTTATGTTTGAATATCATTTATTTTTATTTTGGAATTTTGACCTTTTGCAATTTTTTGAGTCATATTTTAGGTTAAACGTCGGATAATCGAGTACGAACTGTATTCAAATTTTAAAAGTCCACAGATTTTAGAATTTTAAAAGTTTCATGTTTATGATTTTTGAATTTTAAAACTTTTGTATTTTTTAATTCTTGTTATATTTTTTAATTTTTAGTGTCTGAATTTTAGAATTTCTGATAATAACTTTTTTGATTTTTTTTATTTTAAAATATATTTTTTTTAATTTTGAATTTAGACTTTTTGAAAGTTTGAATTGTGGAATTTTTGAATTTCAGAATTTAAAAATTTTAGAAGTTTTGAAGATTTTTAGAGTTTTTTTTAAGTTTCAATAAGGCCGATGCAAATATTTTTCAAAGTTTTTGTCCCTCAGCCCTGGCCGAGGTCGAGGGGGAACAAAATACAAAAATTTAAATAACAAGCCATAATCTCAACATTTGAATGAAAAAGGTATTTTAATATGCATTTTACACTAGTTAAGTTGTTTTGCAATCATTATTCTTCAAAATATGTTAGATTTGACGAAAACTAAAATTTCAACGAAAAAAACTTTTTTCGATACAAAAGATCGAAAAATTTCCAAAATTCAAAACATTTTTAAATCAACCCAAACATACTAAAAATTATACTCAACTCAAGGGAATGCATTTTAAATTAATTTCAGCTGATTGCACTTAAATTTCCATTGCAATTTTGAAGTTTTTTGAAAAAACAAATAATATTTTTTTGCACTCTGATTGTTCTGGGCCTAAACAATATTTTATTTTATTTTTTTGCTTTCTGGGTTTGTTAATACCCCTGCCTCAATGCGTTTCCAAAATTTCCCAAAAGGTAAAAAAATGAAATGAAAAAAATGAAGTAAAAATAATAAAAAACTTCAGATTCAGATTACTGTATTTTTTATTTTTCAATTATCATTATTTAAAGTTATTTTTGAATATTTTGAATTTTTGGTTCTTTTTGTCAGAATAAAAAAGGGGATTAAAACAGGTATATTTTGCGCTAGAGTTAAGGATGATAACCTGGTACCGAAACTTTTTGAAAAAAAGATTTAAAAAAAATATATTTTTCAATTAAGTACACCGATTTCAAAAAAATACAAAATTCAAAAATATTGTCAAACCAAATAAAAAACAAGCTTGTGCAAACAAGGTGCAAAATCCATTTAATAATTGAAATTTTTTTGATAAAGTGCTCCATTTTCAAGTTTTATAGGCAATTTTATGCGATTTTTTCAAAAATATACAGTTTTGGGCAATTTAAAAATACTTTATGAAGGAAAACCCTGCCAAAAATTTGAGGGACTCTTATTTTGACTTTGTTGATCAAACTATTGGAAACTATTGGTCTAATTTTCAGTGTTTAAAAATGAAACCTATGAAAAATTTCTTCTCTTTCCCATAAAAATAATCTCGAGATTTTGTTTAAATTATTTTTTTACGGTTTTTCCAGGTTTTTTCGAAAAAATATATTTTTGGTTCCAAATAAAATAAAAATCAAAAAAGTCAGTTTTTCCGTGTACCTTTATCTGGTAGGTCCTTCTCACAACCTACGAAAAAAAACTTTGCCGAAGACACCAAATCGATTAGAAAATCTCTTCTAAAGATACAGATTTTCAATTATTCGCATGCCCTTTTTTGAATATTTTTTATTTTTTTTTCCTGATGAAAAAGTCTGGAAATTTTTCCGTGTACCATTTTTTGCCTGAAAAGTCCTTATCATAACATACAAATTTGCCGAAGACATAATATACATTATGCTGCATTAATATACCGAATGCTGCTCGCTAACTGGGCTAAAAGAAAAAAAAAAAAAGGGGACGACCGATGCATAATTTTTTCTCAATGAAATACAAAAATAAAAGTTACTCAATTTTTTTTTGCAATGTTTACTTTTCATATTTCTCTGATTGTGACCTGAAATTTATAAAAGTTTGAAAAAGTTGTTTTATTAATTGAACTTTTGCATAAAATAATCCCTCGGTCATTTTGGGTTGTTTTGGTTTTTTGACGTTTGTCTGTTTTTTTTTTTAACTGGGCTACGGCCCTGTTATCGAGAGCCCAGTTATGCAACGCCGAGTTACCGAACAAGTACTGTAATCCGTCTCAAGATAAAGATGTTCGAATATTCACATGCCCGTTTTGTATGGAGACTTGTATGAAAAATCTTATGATGCAAAATTGCATTTTTTGACATGGGGAATGTAACACCAAGAAAAGTCGATTTGCAAAAAAGTAGAAAATAACTCGTTTAAACTTTTGTAAATTCTTATTTCCAAAGGGTCAAAAATCTCTGCAGTTTTGAAAAACATAAACATACCATCATTAATAATAAATTATGTATCCAAGTGCAATAAATCGTTGCTCAACTTGTTGATACCGTCAGGTTGCGGCGCATCCTCGGTCGACACCACCAATCCATCCATCTATCCAACGTACCTCGGAGAGCTTTACTGCGAACCTCCACGGTACCTACGCGATAAATTGGATTTCAGGTTGTAATTTATATTTGATGTAAATTTAATGATTCGATTCGTTTCGGTGTAACGAGGCACACAAATTTCACTTTACCACCAGCCATGGCTTGCAAGCCGCGCATCGCGCTGGAAGTGCCTGGTGCAAGTGTCGTGCCCCTCGCCGAAGAGAGTGTCCGCGTCCATGTTGTGGCCAAGAGAGCGAGGTGCAGGTGCACAACGTCCGCGGGGTTGGGACAAAGTTATTCCGTGCTGCAGTTATGTTGAGTGTGTGTACGGAGAGTTTGTTGAACTTTTGTGGGGGGTTTTAAATGTTGTTTAGGCTGTTAAGAAATATTTCTAAAATAGTTTAATTTAAAAAGTGTTGCAAGACCTTCAGAAGCTTCGACTATATACCGGCGAATCTTCAACCGTCCAAATTAACCTAATCTAACCCATTGTTGGCTTTATTAGTGACAATTGCGACTTGCGCGGGTTGAAAAAGTAGCCAACTAGTTGCACTTTTGGCCTTATTCGCCTCCTTTGGCTTATGTGCCAGTCTGCCGGTCTGGCGGCCAGTCAACGCGACAAGTTGCATACATATTTCAACTGGAGAGTCACTTTTAAAAAGGACTCATCATATTTTTTTCTTCAAAATTCAAAAAAATAAGTTGAATAGAAAATTCTAAAAACATGAATTGTTGATCAAATTTACGTCATTTTTAAGAAATGACCAACAGTCGTAAGTTAGCCGCCGGATGGAGATCCCACTTGCTATGGGGACATTTCGTAGAAACAGTCAGTTGGACAGACCAACGTGGCTATTTCTAGCAGTTCGTTCCGCGTGCGGCTTTTGTGGTGCTCCTCGGGATGAATTTTGCCAGGAAGAGAGCGCGAGTTGCATATATGTGCAGCGGCTGAGACTTACAACTGTCACACGTCATTTATGCATGAAAATGAAGACTCGTTTGTACCCCCCGCGCGAGGTTTGCTGCCCGTCCTCAAAACCCTAATATATCCATCATGGATGAACGAGGAGGGGTGGGGCACTTTTGATGTTTGCAGTTGTTCCTAATAGCCAGTTTTGCTCAAGTGAGTGCTAATTCTGACTGACTGCCGAAGTAACCACAAGCACTAAATTGAAGTATTTATTCAGTACTAAATCAGCACTCGAATGCTTTGAAGTAGTAAATAAGCTTTGCGAATGCCTCAAAGTACCAAAACTTTGCAGGATTACAACTGGCATTAAATCACCATTTACGACCTTGAAAATGTGCTTCAAAGCATTTGATGTTTATCAACAAAGTAACCCATCCATACGGGAAACATTTCAGCCAGTCACGATCTTATTGACTTTTATCCTTCTCCCGTTATACTGTTCCAATAGGCGTGCGTGCTAAGGCGCATTTCCCCCAGTGTGCAACAGTTTTATTTTTGCGTGAACTGGGTTCAATTCCCGCTGATTGAAGTTTTTTTTTTGTGGAAAACTGCAGCCTGTAATGAAGCCAATTTTTTTTAAACATATGCCCATAGCACAAAGGACATTATCAAAAAATCTCCGGTAAATTGAATGACTTTTCTCGCAAGCAAAAAGCTGCTTTCCGGAAGTCTGATACACTTTGTGAAATTTTGTCAACCGTGGACCAAGCACTCCTCGTCCCTATTAACCCCAAGCCTTCCGTAATTGATTGTACTGTACTTGACTGGATGGCCGCAATTTGCTGAGTGACTCGTCAATAATTTTCGTCCAACAAAATGACAACGGGTTTTTCTCATGAACCAGAAACTCGAAGCAGCAGAAATAAAGTCTTCCTTAATGTTCGATGCATCAACCACATCGATTAAAACTTTCAAAATAAACACTCATTTCAGAATACATCAGTTGGCTGGCGCGCATCCTGGAGATCGACGAGAAAAATGCAAGAATAACATCAAAGTGTCACACTCACACATGAAACGCAACAGGAGAAAAAAAAACAAAGGAGGCCCACCACCAAGTGTGTGGAGAGCAGCTAGCTGTCCTTTTTTTTCCCCCAGCCTTGACGTCGATAAAGCAGTTTTTTTTGTTCGAGCTTTCGGTGAGGCATTAAATCGGCATCACTGTGCGCTAGCCTGTCCCATTTTGAGGTCATGTCGAGGAATTTCAGGTGCTCACTTCTTAAATGATAGATTATGATGTTAGGAACAATGTTTTCTTAGACAAGAAAAAATAATAAAATACTTTCTCGCACCCCCTAGTCGATTTACTGAAAAAAGTCACTTTTTTGAACAAATTTTCTAAAATCGCTTGGAATCAGTACAAAAACTGTTTCGATCAGGTGTGTATTATCTTCAAACGATAGGTTTTTGTCCATAGATTAAGATGCACTATCAATATTGGACCAAAATTTAAGTTTTCGGACTCTCCCAGGCGGATTTGTGTCGAAAAAATCGATTTTTTTCGAATTTTTTTTCAGAAATGTTCATTTAATTTAGGGTAGCCTATTTTTCCCAGTAAAACCAATACATGCAGCTTGTAGGAAATTTAATGGCGAACATTTTTCCCTCTGAGAAAATGCAATTTCGACACTCCAGAGCCGAGATATTTGAGTTTTAGTGAGGAAAAAAGTGCCAATTTTCAAAATTTCTCAGAATTCAGAAGCAAGGCCTACTAATTACACGATGTAGCAAGCATATGTCTCAAAGGTCAGGGTATGCTTTTTATAGTAATTTTGGCCACTAAATCCGAATCTGAAATCAAATTTCATGTAAACAGTGATGTTTTGGAGCTACACCCTTTTGGAATGTTATTTGCGTGTTTAAGAGGCAGTTTTTGTAAATATTGCTCGGTTTGTTCTAGAGGTCGTATCGAGGTGCTCCGATTTCGATGAAACTTTCAGCGTTTGTTTGTCTATACATGAGATGAACTCATGCCAAATATGAGCCCTCTACGACAAAGGGAAGTGGGGTAAAACGGGCATTGAAGTTTGAGGTCCAAAAAACATAAAAAATCTTAAAATTGCTCGCATTTTAGTAAAACTCCATCAATTCCAACTCTCTTAGATGCATTCGAAAGGTCTATTGAAGCACTTCAAAATGAGCCATAGACATCCAGGATTGGTTTAACTTTTTCTCATAGCTTTGCAAATTACTGTTAAAATGGTTTTTTTTTAAACCTCAATATCTTTTTGCAACAGACTCCAACACCCATACTCTTTTAGTTCAAAAGTTTGGGAATTTCATGGACTATAAGCCTACGGTAATAACTTTTTGGCCAATCGCAGTTTATCTCATAGTTTTTCGATTTTTCTATAACAAACATTTCACAACGTTTGTTATTGTCCTGTAGGCATCCATAGCGGCACTTTTTAGTCTCACTTTTGTCATATTCGAAATCCTCGGAAAATTCAAACTTCAATGCCCGTTTTACCCCACTTCCCTTTGTCGTAGAGGGCTCATATTTGGCATGAGTTCATCTCATGTATAGACAAACAAACGCTGAAAGTTTCATCGAAATCGGAGCACCTCGATACGACCTCTAGAACAAACCGAGCAATATTTACAAAAACTGCCTCTTAAACACGCAAATAACATTCCAAAAGGGTGTAGCTCCAAAACATCACTGTTTACATGAAATTTGATTTCAGATTCGGATTTAGTGGCCAAAATTACTATAAAAAGCATACCCTGACCTTTGAGACATATGCTTGCTACATCGTGTAATTAGTAGGCCTTGCTTCTGAATTCTGAGAAATTTTGAAAATTGGCACTTTTTTCCTCACTAAAACTCAAATATCTCGGCTCTGGAGTGTCGAAATTGCATTTTCTCAGAGGGAAAAATGTTCGCCATTAAATTTCCTACAAGCTGCATGTATTGGTTTTACTGGGAAAAATAGGCTACCCTAAATTAAATGAACATTTCTGAAAAAAAATTCGAAAAAAATCGATTTTTTCGACACAAATCCGCCTGGGAGAGTCCAAAAACTTAAATTTTGGTCCAATATTGATAGTGCATCTTAATCTATGGACAAAAACCTATCGTTTGAAGATAATACACACCTGATCGAAACAGTTTTTGTATTGATTCCAAGCGATTTTAGAAAATTTGTTCAAAAAAGTGACTTTTTTCAGTAAATCGACTAGGGGGTGCGAGAAAGTATTTTATTATTTTTTCTTGTCTAAGAAAACATTGTTCCTAACATCATAATCTATCATTTAAGAAGTGAGCACCTGAAATTCCTCGACATGACCTCAAAATGGGACAGGCTACTGTGCGCCACTGGAAATATTTCTCAAGGGAAAAGTGCTGATTTAATGTTTTGAAGCATTATTTGCTGGTATTAAATGCCAATATAATGCTGATTTAATGCCGCTATTTAGTGCCTCGCGGTTACTTGGGTGTACAGTTACTGCTGCTCAGGCTTAATATGAATAAATAAAATGAATTTATTCTGCTGTTGCTTAGCATTTTAATGTTGAAAATACTCAAAACATTTAAAATATTACAAAATTTTAAGCTTCGACAAATCGACAAATTAATAGAACGAAAAAAAAACATTTCTGGCTGCACTGCGTGAAAAAATAACTCATCCGCTAGCACTGCATCCCGAAAAGCACCGCCATCATGATGTTGTTGCCCCCTCCAAAAGTCACGCAATTTTAGTTGGGGGAATGCCGGCTTGCGGTGTTGGATTTGACCTTCAAGTTTTGTCGATATATAGGATTCTCAAGCTTTGCCACAGCTTCGAGTCAAACTTTATATGGTGAGCTTGAGTCGATTTTTTTCTTTCTAAGGTAAATTTATTGATGAAAAATGCATTTATAGTTTTCCAATGCGGCAATTCAATGAAATTTTTAAATCACTAGAAAATCAGCTGTTTTCTTTTTTGCCAGTTTCAGTAATTGCTGAAACCTTAAAAAAGTTCATTTTGGTGAACGTTGACCCTTTAATTTTATTACGCCAGTTTTGGTTGGAAGTTCCATTTTCTAAGAGTACTGGCTCATTATCGAGGTATTTTCGCAAAGGTCATCTCACGGGCACAAAATGAGACGTCTTATTGTTGCGAAGGTGAAAATTTCTTCCGGTGACCTTTTGCGAGGTGTTAGACCATTGAGAAAAGTTTGCAACATGGCGAGATTTATTTGATTTATACGCGTGGGTTAAATAGGGAAATTCTTGCACTTGACTTTTGCCTGTGACGGCAGAATTTTTTACACATCTCGAGTTTTTTTTGAAAAGGTCCTATAAACAAAATTTTTAATTTTTGCTTTTTGGGTGTTTTTAGAACCGCCTTGAGTCAGGGGTATTCAAAAACACCCAAAAAGCAAAAAGTGAAAATTTTGTTTATAGGACCTTTTCAAAAAAACTCGAGACATGTTTAATTTTGCCAAGGAATAAGTTTGATTTGAAAAGGTACACATCTGTTCATACATTGTATCATTAGATTAGTTATTTACACCTTGTCAAATTACACCCTGAAATATGTAGCCCATCAGTATGGGAAACCTGCTTGACTGAAATGTCGAGCCCATATATGAGCAGTTCTCTAGGATTTTGGTCATTCGATTTTTTTTTGTATTTTTTAATCCGACTGAAACTTTTTTGGTGCCTTCGGTATGCCCATAGAAGGCATTTTGCATCATTAGTTTGTCTATATAATTTTCCATACAAATTTGGCAGCTGTCCATACAAAAATGATGTATGAAAATTCAAAAATCTGTATCTTTTGAAGGAATTTTTTGATCGATTTGGTGTCTTCAGCAAAGTTGTAAGTATGGATACGGACTACACTGGAAAAAAATAATACACGGTAAAAAAAATTTGGTGATTTTTTTATTTAACTTTTTATCACTAAAACTTGATTTGCAAAAAAACACTATTTTTATTTTTTTTTTTTTTAATGTGTTTTAGAGGACATAAAATGCCAACCTATTAGAATAAGAAATACCTCCTTTCCTCTAACTATCCCCTATCTATTAGCAATTTCGAAGGTTATTTTGTAACTTTTTTCCTTCCCCTGCTCAATTTTTCTCCCGTGTACCAGTAAACTCTAACACCGTTTGAATTAGTCAGCTGTTGAAAGGTACCCCATATCTCAGCTTAGGATAATTACTGCACTTATGTTTTTGCCAAAACAATCCAATAAATGAAATGAAATGAAATGAAAAAAAATGCCAACTTTTCAGAAATTTCCAGGTTGTGCAAAAAATCATTGACCGAGTTATGAATTTTTTTATCAATTCTGATTTTTTCTAAAAATCGAAATATTGGTCGCAAAAATTTTTCAACTTCATTTTTCGATGTAAAATTGAATTTGCAATCAAAAAGTACTTTAGTGAAATTTCGATAAAGTGTACCGTTTTCAAGTTATAACCATTTTTATGTAACTTTTTTCAAAATAGTCGCAGTATTTCTTTTTTTTTAAATTAGTGCACATGTTTGCCCACCCTTGAAACAAATATTTTTGAAAAGCTGAGAAAATTCTCTAAATCTTGCATTTTTGGACTTTGTTGATACGACCTTTAGTTGCTGAGATATTGCAATGCAAAGGTTTAAAACAGGAAAATTGATGTTTTCTAAGTCAGCCCCCCCCCCCCAAACAGCCCTTCATTTTTCAATGTCGATATCTCAGCAACTAATGGTCCGATTTTCAATATTAAAATATGAAACATTTGTGAAATTTTCCGATCTTTTCGAAAACAATATTTTTAAAATGTTCAAATCAAGACTAACATTTTAAAAGGGCGTAATATTGAATGTTTGGCCTTTTTGAAATGTTAGTCTTGATTTGAAAATTTTAAAAATATTGTTTTCGAAAAGATCGGAAAATTTCACAAATGTTCCATATTTTAACATTGAAAATCGGACCATTGAAAAATGGTGGGCTGTTTGGGTGAGCCTTAGAAAACATCAATTTTCCTGTTTTAAACCTTTGCATTGCAATATCTCAGCAACTAAAGATCGTATCAACAAAGTCCAAAAATGCAAAATTTAGAGAATTTTCTCAGCTTTTCAAAAATATTTTTTTCAAAGGTGGGCAAACATGTGCACTAATTTTAAAAAAAGAAAAACTGCGACTATTTTGAAAAAAGTTACATAAAAATGGCTATAACTTGAAAACGGTGCACTTTATCAAAATTTCACTAAAGTACTTTTTGATTGCAAATTCAATTTTACATCGAAAAATGAAGTTGAAAAATTTTTGCGACCAATATTTCGATTTTTTGAAAAAATTAGAATTGATTAAAAAATTCATAACTCGGTCAATGATTTTTTGCACAACCTGGAAATTTCTGAAAAGTTGGCATTTTATGTCCTCTAAAACATATCAAAAAATAAAAAAAATTAAAAATAGTGTTTTTTGCAAATCAAGTTTTAGTCATAAAAAGTTAAATAAAAAAATCACCAAACAGCTGCCAAATTTGTATGGAAAATTATATGGAAAAACTAATGATGCAAAATGGCTTCTTTGGGCATACCAAAGGCACCAAAAAAGTTTCAGTCGGAAAAAAAATACAAAAATTAAAATTAGCATAAGCATAAGCATAGGTGCCCACCCGCAGTTGCTACTCCGTTATTGACCAGGACCTCCAGAAGTTACATCCACGAGCCGTGGAAGATGAGTGGGTGCTATCTTTCCTCGCTTCGCAACTTCTCAAAGGCCCCTATCATGCTGATCAATACCGGCGCCGGCCACGACCAGTGGTAGGGTCACGGGGAAGTGGATGGGAATGTTAGTCCGATACTTGAGTGATAGAGACCGCCCAATCGACTGCTTCTCCGACAAAGTATCACATGAGTTTTGAGGGGGTTAGTAGATGGGTATGAGGTCAGGATTCACGAGTGGCAGTGATGTGACCATGAGCATTTTGTTTATCGGTTGAAATTTTTAAATCTTAGGCAGCCGGCTGCGGAAAGATAGATAATTGATTATTTAAAATGGTTTATTTTTATCGAACGCGTGCCAGCCGAGCATTAGTGCTATGGGCTGGACTTATCAGTATAATTTTACTGTTTTTACAATTTAGATAACGCGAGCAAATTTCAAAAATAGTGAATAAATGACGCTTTACTCTTCATAAAATCGATAGTTTGATGAGTTAATACTAAAACTGAAAGTTGGAATAATTTTTACGATCATTTACGACGAAAATTATCGCGAAAAAACCGGACTGTGCGTCCCCAGAAGCACTGCACTTATGAAGGCATTATTCAATTATTATGACCAATCACCCCATGCACACAAACAGCGACACAAAAGAGACAAAAATTATCGCGAGAAAACAGGACTGCGCGTCCCCAGAAGCACTTCAATTATGAAGGCATTATTTAATTATTATGACCAATCACCCCATGCACACAAACAGCGACACAAAAGAGACAAAAATTATCGCGAGAAAACAGGACTGCGCGTCCCCAGAAGCACTTCACTTATCAAAAAATACAAAAATTAAAATTGAAGAAAAAGACCGATTTCGTAGAGAATTGCTCATATGCGTTTATCCTTGCAATTCTTCATCGGTCTGATGGCCGAGCAGGCTAAGGCGCCAGTCCTTACTGTTAGTGGTTGGTTTGAATCTATTCGGTTGCAACTTTTATATGAATTGGCCACCCCTCCAGAACCGACTACACAGGAACGAATGTCGAATTCTACATCAAGAGTACGGCTTCCGACATGTCAAACGACACTGAGTTCTGGAGTCATTTAGCCACCCTGCCACCAACCCGGAATATCCGTAAAATGGTTCCGATGGACCAATTTCGGAAAAATCACAAGTGTACCTTCCGACATATCAAACAACACTGATTTGGCTAAGGAACTCAAAGTATTTTTTTCAACTTAAAAAAAACCTTTTTTTAGGGAACTGAAGAGTTTGGTACGGTATGTCCACGCATCCTTCCTCCCCTGTAGATTCTGTGAAATGTGATACGTTATCAGAATCCTCTCTGCGGTAAACAATACGCAGTAGGGTTAGCCGCTTTAAAATACTGCAGAGTTGAGCAATCATATGAAGGGCCATTGCAATAAAATAAATAGTGCTTTCAATAAATGGTGGGCCTCGCGGCGCGGTGGTTAGTTGGCGTTTTTGAGTTATTTGGGCAAAATTATTTAATTTAACATTTTTAAACATTAAATATGAAGGGACCAACCTAAACTGCCCATGAACACTTAAACGCTTGGGTAGTGATTTTGACCCTATTGTTTCTTTAGAATCTTCTAACTTTTTATAGTAATGACCAAATTGGTCCTTTCGGTTGCAAACGATCCGGATTTGGCTGTATTTTTAACTATCAAGTACCCCGGGGCCCTGGAACCGGTCCCAAATGGTCAACAATGGACATCAATTCAGTGATAACAACTCTTCTTAGCAAATGACTATCCAGACCTGTTTCGAAAGGTACCGGTCAATTTGGCAACTTCCGATAAATCCGGAATTCCGGTCCCTGATGGGATACTTTTCTAAAATGATCGGATATATCATCCGACATATCAAAACACTTGTAATCAGTGTTATACACAAATAAAAAGATGTAAAAAAATCAGTTTGGACCATCTGACCAAAGTGGCCAATTCCAGTCATTCCGGAATTTCGGTCTCTACTGAGATCTTTTTTTTTTTCAATATGGTCGTTTATATCATGCGGCATGGCAAAACCCTTGTAATCAGTGTTATTAAACATAAAAAGATGTAAAAAATCAGTTTGGACCAGCTGGCCAAAGTGGCCAGTACCGGTCAATCCAATATTTTATAGTTATGGGTCAATTTCATTTATTTTTATTTTTAATGCATCAAACTAAAGGTAAGTTTTGTTTTTTTTTTAAATATTTTGATAAATAAGTAAATACGAAAATTGTCGAAAAACATGTGTTTTCATAGCAATTAATAGACATAATTTGTGCACAAAAAGACAAAACAAACTTATAACTCAAATTCAGCTCTATTTCCCTTTTGAATTATGCTGCACTCTTCCGAAAAAAGAGACCCGTTTTGCATTTTGAACTTTTCCAGTTTGGAGACAATTTGAATTACCATAATTGCTTCATTTACGGCTGCTCACACTACAAAAAAAAGGTTCAATGTTCAGTGAATTGTCAAGTGTTGCGTGGTCCCGAACCTCTGGTTTCCAAACGCCCCTGACTAACACTTAATTTTAATAAATTAACACAACTTTTGAACCTTTCCGGGGCCGCGTTGTCAAGACGCGTTCCCTGCCGGAGAAGGTGGAGGAATGTATAATAAGGGGATGTTACGCGGCAGAAGTCTACATTTCGTTAATTTTCAGTACGACACACTTGGGCTTGTTCAAACTGGGCGGAGGTTCCGCAACTTTGGCGTGGGTGTTTGGTGTTAGATATAGTTTTTGCTTTGTCGTAGGTGTTGGTGGATGCTTCGCTGGAACGAAGATGTTGGGAAATTGTTTCGAAAAGAAGAATCTTGGGTCAAATTTGTTTCACTTTTTATGTAGTTTAGATGAAATTTCCTGAAATTAAAAATTATTGTGGAAGAATTTTGTGTCAACTCAAATTAACAAATTAATCAAATTAAACAAAATTACTGTAAATCTAACTGATAGTTTGAACAATCACCCACTATCTCCTTCATATCCGGTGGAGCAGCTTTGAAAAGTGTCCAACGCCGACGCTGATGGTCTAGCGAAAGACGCCGTCACCAAGCCAAACTCTCGAGCTAATGACATCGCGTAAAGTGATCGAACAGCCAATGTAGGATCCATCGATAGTTTGTTGGAGGTATTTTTTGGTCGCGTGTTAATGTCGGTCAAAACATCAATTTCTAGCGGAATTGGCGACGTATTTGGTTAATTTCATGCAAAGTTGGGCGATAAATTTTAGAATTAATTTTATGGGTAAAATTTTTATTAGATTTTGTCTTTAAATAGTTCAGAATATTGGCACGTGGTGAGATTGGAATAAATAGAGATGAAATTGATTTTCTACACCCACAGGCAATAAATGCTGCAGAATGTGTCGTCCAGGGGTTGCTGCAATTAATGATGAGTATACTGTCAAAATATGCATGAAACACACTTTTTTCCAAATGACACCTTGACAGCGATGTTTTTTAGGCTGGATAATTATTTGTTAATTTTTAATCAGAAAGTAGATGTTTAACGAACATATTTGAATGTTGCGTATCCCAAGTAACATTTTAAGCTTTATCAAAGCTGTCACAACCGCTATAAAACCAATCGGCCAAAACCAACATTAAAAATACTTAGTCGTAACAGCCTCACAGAACTCCGATAAACCTCTCTAGGACCTAGGAGTTCAAGGCTTTATAATTGAATCCTAACAACCTCTTCAAAGACATTTCATACAAGATATTTCATACACCTTCAAACGTTTTATGTCAGACAGGCTTTATTTAGGAGCTTATGGTTTTAAGCACTAGTGTGCACAGGGTGGGGCAACATGGGGCAACTGCCCCACCCTCCCTATGAAATTTGTTCTAAATTTGGTCAGGGGGTGTCCATATATGACGTAGCTTTCAAAACGTCCATATTATTGACCCACCTTCCTCAAAGAGCTGGGCACGCTAGTGGTTTTAAGTAAGCTTTTTGCATGCCTAATGGCACTTGACAGCTACAACACCCTTGGTTTTAAAGAAGCATGCAATATAACTGTTTGGCATGACATTGCCATCGGGTTTCCAAGACTCTTTCAAAACTTTTATAAAACCTTATTGAAAGCCATTTGGATATTATTGGCACCAGGCATAAAACCATCTTAGAACCTTTAAATCAACCCATGCTTATTGGTTGTTGTGAATGCCATCATAAAACTTATAAGCAATCAAGATGCTATCATAAAACCTCAATAAAACAAGGTGGTGGCTAGTTGGTTTAAAAATTTTGGTGTTTAATTATAAACAATAATTTTTTTTTTTCAAATATTAACAAACTGAATTTTGCAACCCCACGATCAAGTCACAACAAAAAAAAACTTGCCTCAAATCAAGTCAATCATAAATTCGCACCAGATTTGACCGATGCGTCGTTCGTTTGGCAATAAAACCCAGTTACAGCAG
This sequence comes from Culex pipiens pallens, assembly GCF_016801865.2. Lineage (NCBI taxonomy): Eukaryota > Metazoa > Arthropoda > Insecta > Diptera > Culicidae > Culex > Culex pipiens. The sequence goes on along the minus strand of NC_068939.1, from coordinate 166,592,372 downwards.
AAAAAAAAGGTTCACCGCGACCAATTTCCCTCTCACTTTCGTGATGATTACGATCTCGCACTGCGGGCTGGCCGGTTTGATGGTGAAACAGAGCAAACGAAACGACGACGATCATCAATCGTTACAAATTTTGAAATTGGGTTATAATTGTGCTACCGATGCCACTGTTGTGCGTTTTTTTGAAGATGATGACCTAGTATTTTTTCTCAAGTAAACAAAACAAATTCGTTGAAATTTTGTTGCTTTTTTGTCTAAAAAGTAGCAATGACAAAATCAGACTTTTCCCATGTTTGAAAATTTCTTGAAAAGAAAATGTACACTTTAAGCCATTTTTATAAGTTAGGCACGGATCCTTTCACTGCCGATACGTAAACCACTTACTAGAGTGAAAAGTGCCCTTTTTCGAACCAGCAAATCGACTGCCAATTGATGGGCCAATGATCGTTTGATGGCTGATGGTACTTGCGCGAAGAAAAACGTTCATGGGCCCGTGAAGGTTGTCTGAAGTGTTTTTTTTTCTAATTTGCTATTTTGAATGCAGCATATTTTGGGAATGGAATGAGTTCTTTGAAGACTGAGCGTAAACAAGAGTGTAATTTAAGTCGTTCTTTGATTTTCTTCACATCTAAAGTGCAGTGTTGCCAGAAAGCATAACAAGCGTTTCTAACATGGTTACCATCGCTAGAATCACATTAACCTTCACGTCGCACTGACACCCCGTGTCACGCAATAATGGTACCAGACCAGAAGAAAGAATCACTTTTAGCCCATCAGCGGCCATTATAATCGGATTTAACGTCGGTTCTTTGTAGTTTCAACGCCCAGCTTCCTCGCCATCGTCTATGTTGGCCTCCTCAACAGTGGTCGTCAAGCCTTTTCAGTGTCGCATCATTGAGGGGATTGAGCTCATTCAAAGGGATTGAATGAAAGCTCGAGCACGCTTTGATTGTTGAAAATTAGCCAAGGCAAAACGGCCCACCACATGGGCCACTCGGACAAGTGCCAACGTCTTTTTTGTGGCCAGGGATGCAAATATTCAACGAAAAAATCATCTCGATTCATTTCATCGCCTCTCCCCTCGGGATATGACAGTAAGCCAGACACTGAGCAAGAGAGCAACTCTCTTTCCACCAGAATGCGGGAGCAAAGCTTCTGTTTTGCGCTTTCACCGTATCAGACGGGAGTAAAACAAAGGAAACGGGAGAAATTTTGAAGTAAGAGATTTGCTCTCTTGCTCACTGTCTTATTTACTGTATTGCTCACTGTCACGTTCCTAGCATCAGGCTGACAAGTTTTAAATTTTGAGTTGTTGATAAACTCGAGTGACCGAATCGAATCACTGGCTGTGATGATTGTTGTCGTTGGTGGAAATTAGGTTCGTCTTGCCAGCAGGTGGCGACACCGGCATAAAATTGATTTTTTCGCCACGGGGGAGGTCAATTTGACTCGTCGAAGAACGCGCGCGGCTATTTTCGGCAAAGAAGGTCGAGGTTGGGCCAACATGTTGTACTACAAACGTCAAACTACGTCGCGTCGCCGACGTCTCGTCAGGATTCGACGGGGCCCCTGTGTTTACTAAAAAGTGGCAAAATTAGAAACCGCAAGCGCATGCCTTCGAAGGGTTCGTCGACGTAACTTCCCCGGCCGGAAATTTTGCGCTTGGGCCGTAATTATTGGCTCTATTCGATACCCCCATAACCGGGCCTCGCGTCACGTCACGTGTGCGAGTCCTCTCCGGAGATCGTAGTAGGCCGTCGAAGCTGTGCACACATTACGTATTGAAACGGTTGGCACCATCAGGCAGAGAGTAGACCAGAGGTGAAAGCTACTTGGATTGGATGCTGCCGACCGGCCGACCGAGGGCGAAAACCCAGTCTATTTGCGGTTTTATCGAGATAATCTCCATTATAGTAGTAGCAGCGGCAGTAGGTAGGACTGTGGCCACCAATTTACCGCTTCCTTCCACGTGCACGTGGACCTCTTTCTCCGATTTATAGTGGTTTTGCAGGCAACACTAAATTCGAATTGTCTCGATTGGAGATATCACGTGAAGCTCAGCCTCTTTGGTGCAAGAATGAAAGGGTATTGAAGTCAGAGATTGCTTTCGAGATTTTCGTTTGGGTTTTCCCCGGCAGCACTTATCTATGTGAAGAAAAGTTATATTGGAAAGTGTCTAAAGTATATTAAGCAATGATGCATCAGATTATCTTATCGCTGGGACGATAACTAAAAATTTTATAGTTCGCAAAAATACTAAATTCTAATAAATTAAACAATGGATACAAGTTATGCGTGAACTTTCAAAACGTTGATACTTTTGCACTCAAATTAAAACAATATGACTTTCATACAGTATACTCAAAATTGTATACAGTCATGGCCCGGTTTTGCCCGCCTCAGTTTTGCACTGAACTTGTAACTGAAGTACAGAGCTTACGGGATTTGGGCTATTTGGGAGATATTGGCTATAATCCTATGAAAAATCATCCAAACTTTCAAAAATTATGGTGTTTTGGAAACGGGATGATGTCAGCTATCCATTGCAATTATTATTATGTATTTTGAAAATGCAATGTTTCTCGAAAAATACTCAAAGTTATTGTATTTGCAATGATCGAATACATTGAAATACGCAACTTTTAGTACCCAGACATGTATTGGTCATCGCTGACATTTTTAAGTTATCGCAGTTTTAGTGAAAATAGTTGATTTTTGCCGATTCCGTCATTTTTCTGTTTTTGCGCGTGGCGCGTCGAAAAACTCAGTTTTTAATTTTCAAAAAATCAGGTCTCGGAAACGTACGGTTCGACATCGCCAATTTTTGATATGTTATGTGAAATTTTCCGAGGAATCCGATAAAAATATTTTCAGACAGGCTTTTTGATCCAGGCACGGTCAAAACGCCATTTTAAATTTTCATACGACTTTTTTCAAATGTTAAGCTAGATTGTTTAAACTTCTTACTATTTTTCTCAAAAAGGCAAACTAATCACCTTTCCTTTGCGTCTAAGACAGCTAAAATCGGATAAAGTGACGCGGAAATATGATTTTTTGAAAAAAATAGTTTTTGCGAAAAATTACGAAAATTGCAATTTTTCGAACCACCCTAGCACGATGTAGGTCACCCTAATGGCCAAACAAAAAAAATACGGGTCTAATTATTTTGGCCAAGGAACCCCCAGAAAAATTTTAAGCCGAATCGGAGAACTTTTTTTTCGGTTTAGGCTCTTTTCAAATGGAATTGCTGATAAATATAACTTTTTTTTAACACTCCAAATTTTCACAAAACTACGTATTTTTGACAAAAAAAAACCCAAAATTTTAGGTTTTAACAATATAGGTACAATTTTTTTTCATACATTTCGAAAGTAATAACACAAATTCTTGGCATTTTCATAAATAAAATTTCCTTTGAAATGTATGGAAATGTACTTTTTCAAAAATACGTAGTTTTGTCAGAATTTTGAGCATGTTCAAAAATGTATGTTATAACTTTCGAAATGCATGAAAAAAATCTCGATCATTTGCTACCATATTGCAATCACAACAATTTTGTTTTCTTTTTTCGAGAAAAAAATGCAATACATTGAAAATACGTGTTTGTGTGAAAATGTTCATGTAATTATAATTGAAATGGAAAACTGACATCATCCCCATTCTAAAACACAATATTTTAAATGTGATGATTTTTGATAGGGGAACATCCATAAACCACGTGGACACTTTTTTGGAAATCTCAAACCCCTCCCTTCCCCTGTGGATTTCCATACAAAACAAATCTTTTTGTATGGAGCGTGGACAAACGCCAAATATTTTTACAAATGTTTTTAAGAAGCAATTTTCTTATCGATTTTGTGTCTTTGGCAAAGTTGTAGGTTATGCTTAGGAGTTTACACGGAATCAAACAATTCTTAATTTTTTATTCCACAATTTGTCACTAAAATTAAAATTCTCGAAAAACGTAATTTTTGATTTTAGATTTTTTAATATTTTTTAGAGAACTAAAATGCATTTTTTAACACTAGAGTATAGGATGGTGCAAAAGCTTATACCGGAGATATGATATTTTTTTTGAATAAATGATGATTTTGCGAAAAAATCTAAAATAAAAACATTGTTATACGCTAATCAAATTTGCCACCGAAAATTACTATACAATAGCATTTATTTTTTTTTTTTTGTAAAATGTTAAAACATTTCTTGCATCAAAAATAACTTTTAAAGAAAGGATAAAGACACTTATTTTGGACATTTTCAAATGATGGCTGTATTTTAAAATTTTGAAAAAAAAATTAAGGCTCTGCAAGGTATCACTCCCGGTCGGCCATTTGATTACCATGTTTGTTTTAGAAAAACATTCAATCTTGATTCAGAATGTATCAATCAAAAATGATTTTCTTTGTGTTGTTTGTCATTTCAATGTGCTATTTCTGGACCCTGAATTCAGAACCATCATTGACAGTCATTGCCCCTAGAGTGAATGACACCATAAAAAAGCAAAGTAATCCACTTTAACGACCCCCGGGTCTTTTGTGGTCTCTGTTGCAAGTTTCTGCTCATTTCTAGGCGTCCGAAGGTTATGTGTGGTGAGTCACCCAAAACCTCTTTTACGCGAATGGACCGACGACGTTTTACTTCCCCATCCGAAAGAAGGCGTGGTCAGGCAAATCTCGTCTCGAAAAATGCCACCAGGTCCGTCTGGGATTGAACCCAGGCCATACTGGGGTGAGAGGCTACCACGCTAACCACTGCGCCACCGGACCCGGCATTGACACCATCTACGACCTTAATAGCTTTACAGCATTTCGAAATAAATTTGTCTCAAGTGGTGGAGTTTTGGAAAAAAAATCATTTGTTCACATTATAGGCAACCAACCACTTGAATTTCACTAAATTGATTTTGTTGAACACGAATTTTAAGTTTGTTAAATCAATAAACAAAAAATCATGACTTGATATCTGAAGATTCTTTAGGATAATCGGTATTAGAATTCAATTGGCATTTCCAAATCAAATCGAAACATTTTATGTTACGCTGAGAGCTGAAAGTGTTTGGAAAATTGATTTGGAGTTCTACCGGAAAAAAGTGCCCCAAAGTGACATGAGCCAAATTTACGCGTTGATGCGTGGTCCGGACGAAATTTGGTGTTAAGCTCTACAGATCGTCCGTCCATCGGACGTCACGCAGCAATCGATGCGGTTCAAAATTAGAAGAAGAAAAAAAAAGATCCACTCGTTTGCCAGCGATTGGCTAAGCTATGCGTTTAGAGGTACACATACAGGGTAAGTTGCCCTTATATGGTCTTTAAAAATATTTTAATTTTCAGCTTTTTCCGTAAACCAAATTAGATAACCATAGAGTTCAAACAAAAGCTGCATAAACCAATAATAGGTCCTTCTACCCTTTGCCCAGTGGCGGAATGGTGGATCAACTTTCGCTGCGGTGTTTATGACTTATTTCGGGATGCGTTTGAGTGCCGTATAAAACAAACTGCTAGTGTTGCTGCTGAATTCATCACATAAGCCATCAATGCCGAGACTCGAGTAGGACGGAAACCTCAATTTAATCAATTTTCAGTAAGTTATTTTTTTTTATAATTGGTTAGTTTCAAAACATGTTAATAGAGTTTATAAACTAAACCGTACAGCTCGAGGGTTAACTGTAACCATTTCCGTCAGCGTTAGTCGTGGCTTGGGTACATGTTGCAGTAAAATCAATGCGATTAGCATATTTTGCTCCCCACTTTAGCTCAAGGGGAGGTGGTAGTCCAAGGCATGTTTCGTGCCTCCGTACACGCGATCATCACCAGCACCATTCGTCTAAACAGCTGGAGAGATCGTTATAGGAAAATTTTGTGTCACAGAAGCTGAGAAGGTACGGAATTTAAAAATTCATGAAACAATTTCTCAAATTATTTTTTATGTTTATTTAAAATTACACAGAACAAAAGATAGACCTAAAACGACTAATGTAAAAGATTTAATAAAATTTTCAATGTCAGTAGAATTGAAACAGTTCTCGAATGTTTATAAATAGAACCTTAATCTGATTGGGAATTCTTAAATCTGGCAAAATTCCCCGTTTTCAAGTGCCGACCGGGCCCCAAATCCCACTTCAGCTCAATTTCAATAACTCAAAATCCGCTTACTTGTCAAACCGGACGAAAAATTTCAATTACTCCTACACTCTCTTTTGTTGGGCCCACCGAACCAAACCAAACGAACGAACCAACGTAAACGACGACGACGACTACATTCTCGTATTGAAATTGTACTTGAAAAAGCTCGACAATGCCAACAACACAGAAAAAAAAATGATGGTAATATTCATCAGGAAATGGTGACAGATTTTGTGGCAAAATAAATGATAAATTTTACCCCAGAAAATGATGAATTTTCATCAGTTTTTGATGAATATTCATCAGGTTCACATTTTTACACATTTTTTATGTAATATTACACAAATAAAGAGGTAATATTCAACCTACCAAATTTTCAACATTCCAAAATTCAACTTTTTTTTTCTGTGAACCATGAGGGTATTTGTAGCCAGCCAGCTGGATGTGTTATTTGATTTTTTTTGTCTCAACACAGCACTCGCTGTTTATTTTATTGGTATTTTTCCCGATTTTATGCCCCGGCGCACTTATACACGGCCGACGAATAAAACGTGTTTGGTTTGCAAGTGAACACCCCGGGTTGTGGTCGTCGGTGCAACCGGAGTTGTCACTGATCAAGTGGAATTGTTGATGATGTTTAAAACTATAAACAATTTTTGTTCAAAAACATTTCGAAACAAAAAAAATCGTACTTTTGAACTTGTTTTGAAGATCTTTCAATAATCAATCCCAAGAAATTCTCTATGAAATCGGCCGATTTCAACCATTTTTATTTTTTGTATTTTTTTTTCACACAATCTTTGTGGGGGCCTTCTCTATGACCAAAGAAGCCATTTTGTGTCATTGGTTCAACCATACAAGTCTCCATACAATTTTGGCTGCTGTCCATATAAAAATGGTATGTAAATATTCAAACAGCTGTAACTTTTGAGTGAATTTTCTGATCAATTTGGTATCTTCGACAAAGTTGTAGGTATTGTTGAGGAATGTTCAGAAAAAAGAGTACTTGAAAAGCCGCATGAGTATAGTCAGAAATGTTGCTGCTTAGTTACTATTTTTTGGAAAAAAAATGATTTTTGGAAAAAAAATGATTTTTGGAAAAAAACGAAATTTTATGCATTTTTTTGACATAATTTTTATATGTAAATTTGAATTTGCAATCGAAAAGTACTTTACAGATTTTTTGATAAAGTGCCTCGTTTTCTAGATATAGCCACCGAAAGTTTGATTTCAGTGAATAATTTTCATTTCTGGAAATACATTTTTTTTTTAAGATTGGAAAATTTGCTATAAAATTTTCTAAGAGATATTTTAAGTGTTAAAAAATGAAAAAATCGTGAATTTTTCCGATCTTTTCAAAAACAGTATTTTTATTTTTTTTAATCAAGACTAACATTTCTAAAAGGCGTAATACTGAAACATGTATAAAATCTCAAACATAAAAAAATGCTATTTTTTGGGAAATTGAGTTTTTGTTTGGTTTTTGTAAAAAAGTCAATTAAAAAATCAGCAAGTTCGAAAATTAGGGGGCATCACAATTTTTTTCTCAAAAAAAAACAATTATCGTCGATAATATTATCGTCTAACGATAACGATAATGGTTATCGTTATCGTCGATAATCCATCGTTATCGTTATTCCGATAATTCTATCGGCGATAATTTTATTGACGACGACTTATATTCAATATATTTCTAAAATTGACTAAAACCAACCAAATTATGTTGAATTTTCAAGCATCCACTAAAAAAACACAAAATACCGTATTCTTTTGAAAGTACTATTTTTTTAATAATTTGCAATATGGGTATCAAACGATTCGAAATTTTGCATGCATTTTCACTGTTTTAGAGTTTTTTGAATGAAATACTCAAATTTTCACAAAATACCATATTTTCTCGAAAATACTCAAATTTTTATAATTCGCAATATGGGTATCAAACGATTTGAAATTTTGCATGCATTTTCACTGTTTTAGAGTTTTTTTTAATGGAATACTAAAATTTTCACAAAATACCGTATTTTCTCAAAGCGAAATTTTACCTGCTTCTTCATTAAAAAAAACTCTACAACAGTTAAAATACTTGTAAAATAATTATATTACAGATCATAAAAATTTGAGTATTTTCGAGAAAATATGGTATTTTGTAAAAAAAAATGTATTTCATTTAAAAATCTCTAAAACAGTTAAAATATCGCAATTATTGCAAATTTTAAAAATATGATTATTTTCGACAACTTACGGTATTTTGTGAAAATTTTAGTCTTTCATTCAAAAAACTCTAGAACAGTTAAAATACATGCAAAATTTCGAATAGTTCGATACCCATATTGCGGTTTACAAAATTTTGAGTATTTTCGAGAAAATACGGTATTTTGTGATTCTGTTCTGTCACAATTTAAAAAAATTAAAACTTCGACTATTTATTTAAAAAAAGCTGCCTAAAAATGGTACTTTTTGATTGCAAATTCGATTTTACATCTAAAAATGAAGTTGAAAAATTTTTGCGACCGATATTTTTTTTTTTAATCAACATTGATTCAAAAATTCATAACTCGGTCAAAGATTCTTTGCACATTCTGAAAAGTTAGCATTTGATGTCCCCTAAAACATATCAGAAAAAATTTAAAAAATAAAAATAGTGTTTTTTTCAAAACAAGTTTTAGCGACAAAATGTAAAATTTTAAATCACCAAAAAAAATTTCACCGTGAATAATTTTTTTCAGTGTAGTCCTTGTCCATACCTACAACTTTGCCGAAGACACCAAATCGATAAAAAAAATCCTTCAAAAGATAGAGATTTTTGAATTTTTATATATCATTTTTGTATGGACAGCTGCCAAATTTGTATGGAAAATTATATGGACAAACTAATGATGCAAAATGGCTTCTTTTCTTTTTCGAGATTTTTTGATATGTTTTAAGAGACCAAAAGCCGTAACTTTTGAGCCATAGAGATGTACAGGCAAAATTTTGCCCCTTTTAAATTATGATTTTTTGAAAAAATAGTCATTTATGGAAAAAATCTAAATTTCATACATATTTTTTGCCAAATTTTTTAATGTAAATTTGAATTTGCAATCAAAAATTACTTTGCTGATTTTTTGAAAAAAATCCTCGTTTTAAAGTTTCAGCGAAATATTTGAAGTTTTTCGATTTAAAAAAATAGTGAACTAATGGTCCGAATTTCAGTGTTAAAAAATTAAACATTCGTGAAATTTTTCAATCCTTCCTAAAACAATATTTTCAATTTTTCGGCATCAATATTAATATTTCAGAGGGGCGTAATAATGAATCATATAAAAAAATCTTTTTGTGAAAAAAAAGTTAAATATAAAATCGGCAAGATTGTTTTCCCTTCAAAAGCATAATTTTACAATCCTATCTAGAAAAAAAAAAGTTTGTGCCATTTTTCTATATCTCAGTAAATATAAAATCTCCAAAATAAATTTGCAATATTTATTTTGTCAAAAATTTAAATTACAATTTAAATTTTTAAATTTAAATTTTAAAATTTAAATCACAAACACTGAACCAATCCTACAGCTGCCGCCCACTTTTAGCAGCTTTGACTAACGCTCCAGCTATTCAGTGTGCGGTGCGGATTCTTTGCGCTGTGTGTCTGTATTTTATTTTATTTTTCGAAAAGCCTCTCAGCACTCTCCAGCATCTCCCACACGATCAAGAAATAGAATCCACCGCCGTAAAATTGCCATCTAATTGCAAATTGGCTCGTCGAGCTTCCTCTTCTTTATTTGTTTTCGATTGTTTTTTTTTGCAATTTTTTTTATTATTCTCCGCGATAATTATGATGACATTTTTACAAAACTCAATTTCGTCTGCTCCATGCTAATTAGGCTGCATTTATATTGCCAATTTCGAACCACATCGCGACCGTGTCACGCATATTTTCGTTGAAAACGACAATACCGTCACGATCGATAAACAATACACTGGCGCACGTGCTAAGGGTGTACTTAAATTGGAATATTAAAAACAAGTTACCCGTACTCCGTCTGGAGGTGTTGTGCGCACCTTCACATAAAATAGAGTTTAAAAAAAAACGTGCGCGCGCGCGTTGTTCGCGATAGAAAGTTTCGCGCACGGTTAAAAACAGGAAATTGCGCTAGTCTGCCGTGCACACACCTTTTTCCAGCCGTCACCACACAGAGCATAACTCCAGTCAGTGTGTGTGTGTTTGTGTTTGGGTGTATGTAACACGCTGCTCATTTACTATTCAAAACAGCGCACCCTACTCACTCTCGAAACGCGACAATATTCAGCGATTTTCTCCTTTTGGCGGCGCTGGATTGGCGCAATTTCCGCGACAAGCGCAATATCTAGTTTTATCCTGCGATTTATAACACTTATTTCCACTCTTTAGATTTACCCAGAAGCCAACACTTTACACAAACCGAGATCGACAAGATAAATTGCGCAGATTTATTCCTCCATTCCCGAAACCGTCGTCACCGTCGATCAACTGGAAATCAGCGAAAAAAAATCCTCTTTGCACACTTGAAAATTCATCGCACCCACGCGCTCCAGGAATTCGCGCCACAAAAAATGAATTAAATCACGTCGCAAATAAAAAAAAAATAAAAAGCTCAGAACCACTCAGAAAACACCCCCGCACGTCCGTTCACGCGCGAGCACTTCCAAACGCCGACTCTATTTTTCCCTCGAAACCGACAATACCTTCGCCGCGCAAGTGTCACCGAGAGACTGATCGTGATCGACCGCTCTTCCAGCGAGCAGCCAGCTGCGATCACCGCCGCAGCCCTGTTCGATTCTGGAGAACAAGAGACAATCTCTCACGATCAAAGTCACCTCTCGCGGAAGAGAGCGCGCTCACCTGGTCTTTGTTTTCGTTTGTGCTCGCGCGTGCGCGCGCTCGCCCTCTCTCCTTGTTCCATGCTCTTCTATACAAACAACAAAATCAAAGCGCACTGCGATCGCGCCGATCAAAACGGCTGGATATTTTTATTGTTGCTTCTCATTCTCCCGTCGTTCGTTCGACGGTCTGTTTATTAAAAATAGTTAGGAAGGGGAGACCAGAATTTCGGGCGACACCAATACTCGCGTCACAGTTTGCGACACCGCACACCAGTAGCGCGCACTGGTGTGAAATTCACAATACAAACATGGCGGGGATTGATCGCTTTATTAAATTCTCTTGCAAGATTGCAAGAGCTGCTGGAATTTTTCGATAAATTATGGTGGACTTATTTAAAATTTATGATCCCGCGGTGAATCATGACTAAACCATACTTCTTGAAAAAATAAACAACTAACATAAACTTATTAAAATGACTTTGAATCTGCTTAAACGTATTTGTTTTTCTACACAAAAAAATGATTAGAAACAGACTTGGAATCATAACTTTATTGTCTTTTATAGACAACAAGAAAGCTGTTAGGGGTCGTGCGTAAAATAAGTAATCACATTATTTCAATGTTTTAAAGGTGCACTACTTCTTTGTGTTGCTGTGCACTCTTTAGGCAAGAAGAAGTATGATTACTATTTGACGGATTTCTACAGATTTTTAGATTACTTTTGGCTTTATTATATTTGCGATAGTCCCTAGGGTATCTTTATTCTTTTTTTTTTGCTTCAATGTGTGAGATTAAAAAAAGTCGTAAATATGATTTAGGTAAATATTTAAATGTCAACTCGCAAAATAAAACTTAGGCCGTTGCAAATATTTTTTGAAGTTTATGTCCCTCGACTCTGGTCGGGGTCGAGTGGGGGGCAAAAAAATAAAAAAAATATAAAAATTGAAATAACAAGCCATGGTCTCAACATTTGAATGAAAAAAGTGTTTTAAAATGCATTTTACACCTGCCCTGTTGTTTTGCAATCATTAGTTTTTAAAATATCCAAGTATTGAAGAGATTTTATTTTTCGCCGAAAAAAAAACTTTTTGTGGTGCTGTACATTGGAATTCTACAAAAATTTAAAATAGTTTTGATCGATCCCAGACATGCTAAATATGATTTTAAACACAGAAAAATGCATTTCTAATTGTTTTCAGTTGGTAAGACTTCTATTTCCTTTAAAATTTTGAAGTTTTTTGAAAAAATATTTTTTTGCCCCCTGATTTTTCGAACCGATTTTGAAGGGGGGCGACATAAACTTTGAAAAATATTTGCAACGGCCTTACAAAAATGGAAGGATTTTTTTAACGAAGTTGAAATTAAACAACAAAATAGCGATTTAATGAAAGTGTTTCGTTTCTAAATTTATTTTTTAAGTAAAAAAAAGCTGGCCAACTTACATTTAACCCTTTATAACCTAACCCCGCCTTTAGGCGGGCTTCGATCTAAAAAATCGCCAAAAATCAATTTTCCAACCGATTTTTGATCTTTAAAAAGCATTGGAAAGAAGAACTCTTAAAATTTCAGAAAAATTCAGGATTGGAAGTTTAACTTGTTTTAAGTGACTTTGCCAATGTTTTTAAAAATGTAATTTTTTTAGGGGTCAACTTTGGCTGTGTTTTTTACTAACATTTCCTATATTTTCAGTAAAAAGAAGTATGCAGTAATTTTTGTAGTGTCCCGGACTATGCCTCTACGCATTTTTTTGCAATATAAATGATGATGGTGCCATTCTATAGCAAAAAATGTGAAAAACATGCAAAAAATTGAAAAAGTGACTGTAAAAACGTGAAAAAATTAGATAGGCAAAATGTAATTATATTAGGTGGTAAAATAGGCCAAATACTACCAAAAACAAACATAAACTAAACAAGATAAATGCAAATTAAAATACTAAAAATAAAACAAGAAAAACATAAAACAAGAGAAGTAAAGTTTATCGTAGAACAAAAGTTGCTCAAAAGGAGGTCACGGGAAAAATAAATATTTTGGAAGAAAAAATTTGGGCAGTAGAGGGTTAATTCAACCAAATCGTGTTTAATTTTCATTGTTTTCTCCAACAAAATATTTTTTTAAATGTAGTAAGTTTCAAAGTATAGATACTCAAAATTGTTCACAAAATACCGCATTTTTCAAAAAGACTAAAATTTTTATAATTTGCTATATTGGTATCAACAAAGCGAAAATTTGTGTGCTTTTTCACTTAACTAGAGTTTTTTTTAATACATACTAAAATATTCACAAAATATCATATTTTTTTCGAACATACTTAAATTTTCAAAATTTGCAATATGGGTATCAAACGAATCGAAATTATGTATGCTTTTTCACTTCATTACAGTCTTTTTACAAATACTAAAATTTTCACAAAATACCGTATTTTTTCGAAATTACTCAAATTTTTAAAATTGCAATATGGGTATCAAACGAAGCAAAATTTTGTATGATTTTTCACTTCATTACAGTATTTTTGACAAATACTAAAATTTTCACAAAATACCATTTCAAAAATACTCAAATTTTCAAAATATTCGATAATTCAATTGCGATTTTATTTTTTTAAACAAAAAGAGTAAAAAAAACATTATTCACTTCAAATTTGCATTAAAAAGTATCTTAATCAAACTTGCAATAGAGACCACAAAAGACCCGGGGGTCGTTAATGTGGATGGTTTGATTTTTTGAGAGTTTTTTTTACAAATACTAAAATTTTCACAAGATACCGTATTTTTTTCGAAAATACTCAAATTTTTAAAATTTGCATTACGGGTATCAAACGAAGCAAAATTTTGTATGATTTTTCACATCATTACAGTATTTTTGACTAATACTTAAATTTTCCTAAAATACCATATTTTTCGAAAATACTCAAATTTTCAAAATATTCGATAATTCAATTGCGATTTTATTTTTTTAAATAAAAAGGGTTAGAAAAACATTATTCACTTCAAATTTTTATTGAAAAGTATCTTAATTAAATTTTGATAAAGTGCACCGTTTTCCGAATACATATAGTAAATTTTAGGTAACTTTAAAAAAAGATTTCTCGGGAACTATTGGTCCGATTTTCGACGTAAGAAAAAAATAAAATTTTGTGAAATTTTCTGCTCTTTTCAATAAAAAATATTTCGAATCTTTGAAATCTAGCCAAATATTTGGAATTGTCAAAAATAAGTGTTCTTAGCTCTTTCAAAAAGATATTGCTAATTATAAAAATTCTAAACCTGGTAAATTTTTTGCCCTTTCTGAAATTTTCTGAAAAGACGGCATTTTATGTTCTCTATTCACAATTCGTGTCAGTGGTGATCGATACTTTCCCACAGTTGGCCCAGTTTCTGTATGCAGTAAAACTTATTCAAGATAATGCTCAACCAGTGAGCATTATTATCCTTAAGAATAGGCACAACGAAGAAAGAAGCGTCAGCTAAACTATCGTAAAATGGGCGTATTATTTTTTTTTCACCCCCGAGAGGTCGCTTCCAAACGAGAACTAATTTCCATAATGGCAGGAAGAAAAAGACTGGTTATAAATGTCAGGAAGGAAATGGTTAGCCCAATTGTGCCCATTGAACTGAAATTCTATATTTTGAGATGTAAAAGTAAATTTCATGAAATAAAAAAAAAGACTAAATTAGTTGTTAAATAAAATTGAAATTGATAGAAAAATGAAATTAATTTGAAAAATCAAAACTGAGCCCGAAAGGGCCAACAATCCTTCTCGTCGTTGGAGACGGCCTTGGGCCACTTTCCGCAGCACTGTTGGCCTCCCACTATTCACGATTCGTGCCGGAAGGACGTGTCGTGTGCAAGGGAAAAGAGGTGCTTATTTACATATCGATCATCATCATTATATTACGTTGCATATTGGCAACGCTAATTAACGAAAAGTGATTTTTAAAATCTGGCCGATATTGCAAATTGGCTCTAGGGCAGGGAGAAAAAAAAGCGCCATAACGATGGAAGGTCATTAATTATTTCCAATTTTTCAGCCAGCTTTCAGGCCAGGGTGCGAAAAGAATAGAAATTTAATTAACTGAAGGTGGTGATTTTGGGGAGTGTCGCTAGCTGAGAAAATTGATGGATGATTTTTTAAAAGTTATTAAATAATTCCAAAAATAAAGAGATATCAATATCACGTGTGATTTCACCAACCAGGTATCATTTTTCAATTCCATGTGACGAATTTTACGCAAAAAAAAAATCCCAAATCAAATTCACACCATTTTCAGTCAGTCAGATGATATTTCATTTTTCGATTCCCAGCCCAGTCGAAGCCAATTCGGCATGATGTGTGCACTCGCTTCGGTGATTTTTCCGCGTGGTGGTACTTTTCAATCTTCTTCTGCTTAATGTTGGTGTATTCCACTGACGAGACTCCGTGCACGTAAATGAGCAACGCAAATATTTGCTGAAAATTCTAAATTTAGCGCCGGTCGAAATACACTTGTACTCTCATGGGTTGATGTACAACACACGGTGGGAGGATTTCTGAAAAAATGGCAAAAAAAATAAAGCTTTTGCCCAACAAACAACAGATTTCATATATTTTTTAATCATATTCATAAATGATGTAGTTCACAAAAAAATTAAAAAAATATGAAGATGTGAAACCAACTATTCACCAGTTCATGAACAAAAATGCATGACTTCTTGAATACTTTTGTCCGTGTAACGACCCTAAAACATCACTCCAAAATTTTGACCAGTTTTCCACCCAAACTATCCCCACTGTTCCCCAAAATCAGAAGACGCGATTCTCTGCCGTCTTCGTCGTCGTCACGTTCGGTTTCGACGCATAACGAAAACAAAAACAGAAACCGAGGGCCTTTGGGACCGGAGGTTTTCCCGGACCGGGGGTTTAGGTTTTTCCCCTCCTGGATTGCAACCAGCAAAACTGCTGCCGCTGACTCGTGCGTGCGTGCGAATTTGTGGATCATGTGGGAAATGGAAAATGGTGCGGAAAATACGAAGCCGCGCACGATTTTTTTTTGCTTCTTCGAAATTTTGATTTGTACATTTGGCAATAAATTTTGTTCGTGGAAGAAGACATACATTAATTTCGAGATGTTTTTGCGTTTGGGCTGACATTTTGGACGTGTCGTGGAAATTATGAATAAAACAATTTGTTGGAATGACAGCTTGATAAACATATAGAAATAGAAAGTGAAAAGAGAAGAAAAATAGACAAAATACACATAAAATCATGCAAAAGATCCAGTCATCATAGTAGAAAACATTGTTCACTTTTCAATTATTAATTTCAAGTAGAAAATCTTATTTTTTGTGCCGAGACCATTGAAAAAAAAAATCCTGGAAAATCAATTAATTTTTTTCGGATCCCAGATGTATGTTAAAATTTCTAAGCATTCTCCAAAAATTGAAAAAAAAACTGTTTTCGTACAAATATTTAAACTTTGAAAATGAATATACATAAAAAAAAAGACAAATATGTATCAAAGTATATGTTTTCAAATATGAAAAATCATAAGTTTTATTCAGGACAAAAAAAATTAAAACAGTCAGTCCTTTAAATATAATTAAAAGCTTTATTTACAATACAGAAAATTACAAGTTTCATTAAAAAAGCAAAACTTAACATTCATCCACACGGCGTCTTTTTCAGGGGGGTAGTATTTTTTGAGAAATAGCAAGAAAACTGTCATATACATATGAAAGTGTGGAACATCCCCGTTCATTTGCGGATTTTCTGATAAAATTGCACACCCCTTTCCCAAAAACCGCAATGTTTTTTGATATTCAGATCATTATTTCGATGAATTATTTTTTTAGAAATGTTTCTGGGCCCCGAGAAATTTTCCCCGACCAAAGATTTTCGTTCGACCCGCAAATGAACGGTGATGTTCCACACTTTCATATGTATATGACAGTTTTCTTGCTATTTCTCTTTAAAAAATATTACCCCCCTAAAAAAGACGGCGTGTCCAATATCCAAATTTATTTGGCAAAAAGTGAAAAATAACCAAATTTTATTATAGTGTAAGTAAATTTGTTGAAGTTTCAACAAGATTACAGTTATGATTCTTTAAAAAAAAATTGAAAATATCTAGGAGTTTGTTAAAAATATGTTCCAATCAAGCTTCCCTTTTATATTTGAATGGTTTTGATATTGAATTTAAAATTCATCAATGCTGATTTAACAAGTTTTCAGCATTTGTTTTTTTTGTCTCATTTTATGCCAGATGAAAATTTCTTGTGTTCATTTTGTCAACCTCTTTTCAGTTAAGAGTTATGAGTAATATAATTGAGCTAATATCTCTAGAGTTGTTTTTTTAAGGTCCAATAAACCAAATTTTCATTGTTTTGCTTTTTGAGTGTTTTAAAAACTGCCTTAAAAAATTTCCAGATCAGTTAGGTCATACTTCCAATTTAAATGCTTTAAAAGGAAAGGCAAATTAATGGAAAATTTAACGAGATTTTTAAAACTATTGTCAAGACTGATAAATGACCACAAAACAAAACAAAATTGTCGAAACCCCCTGATTTCACAACATTTTTTTAATCATTTTTATTTTTAAGCCGCTGTATATACAGAAGGAGTGAACTTAATACAATGGTCAATATGCAGACTTTTATATAAATTTGAGTAAAGAATCGATTCGGCGGTTTTGAAAATTTTGACTTCTAAACCACTTTTCAATTTTGTATGGAAATTTGTATCGGAAACTCGATCTAAATCTTAAATATTATTACAGATTCGGATTAGAAATTGGATTTTCTACAACAAGTGACTACGGAAAACTAATTTTAAGTCAAAAGGAGGTATAAGACTATGACAAACAAACAATTTCGCACTTTTTGACTGGATTTGTTGCCAGAAACGTAAGCCTGCATACATTTTGCGAGTTTGGCAAACTGTTAAAAACGAAAAGTGCGAGTTTGTTTGTTTGTCACAGTTTAGTACCTCCTTAACTTCTTATTAGCCACATCGATTACTCCGTGACGTTGTACCGGAGTGAGAAATTGCGAAAAAAAATGATCTTTGTTGGTTTCATATAAATAAAACAACTCATGTTTTAGTTATGACTAAGACTACCAACTCTTGCTGAGCAACAATCCGTACACTGAGCCGATTTAGCTGAAAAATGGAAATAAAATAAAGTTTACAAAATTTCAAGTTGTCTATTCCGAATGATATTGCTCTCAGCACAATTTTGGAGTTTTTTTTAAAAAAGGTCCAATAAACTTTTTTTTTTTTTGGTTGTTTTTATTAAACCGCCATGTGTCAGGGGTACAGGGTGCCCACTAAAATCCCATTTTCAAATTCCCGACTTTTTCAGAAACTCAAATAATAGGTATTTTTTATCTAAAGTAGGTATGTTTAAAAAACGGAAACTCTTTATAAAAAAAAGTCAATTTAGCCATCGAACAAAATAAAAAAAAATGTTTAAAAATAAGGAATTAAATTCAAAAAAATACTTCAAAAATTAAACCAATAATAATTCAGAATGAAAACAAACAATCAGTCTTTAAGAAATTACCAAAAGCATAACAATAAAATTTCAATCTTATTTTTAAAATTGCCAAACATATAGATTTTGATATTTGGTTTTAACTGGAAATGAAAAAGGGGGCACAAAATTTAAGATAAATTTTACATGTTATTGATAATTTTATATTTTTTTTATCGAAAAGCGCTTTACAGTTATTATTCTTTCAAAGTATTTCAAAATACCTAAAAAATCGTTTGAAAGATTCCAGGTTCCCTTAATATTTCGTAAATTTTACTATTTATTTTAACCTTTGTTGATTTATCGCGTTGACAGTATTTAAATGTTTTAATTCTTTTCAATGAAAAATCTGGATTGATAAGACCCCATGTTTTACCACAAATTTTATGCGAAATGATTGAAGAGACAAACATATTTGTAATAAATTAAACTAACATGTCTAGAATTTAATTAATTTTCTATATTTTGCATTTTTTCAATAAGATTTTATTCGATATTAAAGTTTTCCGATAACTGAAAAGCTTTATTTATAATTTATAACGATTAGCTGTTTACTCATACTCGCAAAAATGTTTGAGGGAATTAAACATATGGAAAATATATTTAAAATGGCCTAATAAATTTCTTTTGGTTCATGAAAAATTCTATGAAAATCAAATGCTTGCAATATTAATCATCCAATATTCATTACGTATGTAATTTTTGTGTAATATCTTAAATAGCCTCAAATGAGTGAAGTAGTGAATAAAACCTTAAATTTAAAGTTAATTGCTGAAAAATAATTGATTGTAATTGGTTAGTAAGCAGTAAACAACATTATAAGATAATTCAAGGGATAAAAAATAATGTTCAGAAAAATCGAAAATTCCCGACTTTTTCCCGTTTTTTACAGATTTTGGTGAATACACGACTTTTTTCCGACTTTCCCGATTTCGCGACTTGAGTGGCCACCGGGTTACAAATATTCAAATAATTCGGATTTTCACAGGTTTTCACAAGCTTTTGATCAGCAGAAAAATCATCTCAACCTTCTGGACTTCAAAGAGCCTTGTTTTGTATCACCCTGTCTAAATTTTGGACGGGTAAACTTGCTTTGTAAGAAATTTGAAAAGAACAATTGATAATGCAATTTTAACATAACATTTTAAAATCAAACTGACAGCCTTGACAAATAAGCAAAAAAGCATTTAAAATACAAAAAAAAAAATATTATCACCATTAAAATCGGTACAAAACCGTACAAAAATCCCCCGATATTCTGTAAAAATCCAATAGGAGTTCCATATGCTGAAATGTTTTACTTGAAACAAAACAAACATTGATGTTCTGATTGCAAAAGTATAAATATTTCCTATTGGATTTATCTTGTAAAAATCCAATAAAATTAAAAACAAACTAAGCAACCTGAACCAAAATGTTTGCAAACACTAAAATCGATTCAGTAGTACTACTACCTTGATCCGAAAAACCTCCCCGCTCGACAGGACGGCACACACAACAGCGCCCAAGTAGCCGTCCCCTTATCGACACTCTGGACATTCAATCCACACGCAAGTCCTCACTCATTTCTCTGTGGGCTACTTGACCCGGCTGTGGCACCTTCGCCGTTGTCGTCGTCTGCCTGGCCAACTATGCTGCACCGGCCGAGTGTGGGCGGTGGAAAATTCCTCCCCTTTCTCCCCCTCTTACGGCTCTGACTTTTCCAGACTACTTGGATTGTGTGTTGTTGATGGAGAGAGGAACTAGGACAGGGTAGAGGAGCAGGGGTGGATGCAGATTTTACACTCCACAACAAGGTTTATGGCCCGTCGTAATTTATGGTGGCACCATTTTTCCAAAACCAGTTCAGCGCAGAGATAAAAATAGTGGCAGAGTGCAGTGGACTCACCGTGTGTGTTGGAGCTCCCCTTCCGGTGTCAATGATTGGCTTGTCTGCTGCTAGTCGGGTTCGCCATGTTTTGCGACGACCTTTTGCTCACTCTCTCGGCTTCGCCGAAGGAATCCGATCCGCGGCAAGTATCCTTTTCTAGTTCCGGTGGCAGGACCAGCAGCCAGGAAACCGGAAATCACGCACTTCACCGTGTGTAACTTCAGTCACTGTTTGCAAATCTTATTTTGCGTTCTTCCCACGGCGGCTAAATTACCGCAAATATCGATTGCAGCTTTACAACAACACTTTCACGGTGGTGTACTGTAATCCAACTTTTCTTCACTTGATTTGCGAGGAAATTTTCCATCAATTCCACAACCAATCAATTCAACCCGAACTTTCACTTAATTTTCAACATTTATCCCAACTTGCAACACACAAACTCAAAAACTTCTCTTTTCCAGACAAAGAGCAACCCATCCAAGCAAGCTTGGAGCGGAGCGGTTCTTCCTTGAGATTAAATTCCTCGCACAAAATCCGCGTCGCCAAAATCGGGGGAAAATCGAAGTCCGTGTCCCTCCACTTCTTAAAGTGTCCAGTCTGTGTCTGTGGTGGCAAGAACGGCGCGCACTCTCTGGGGCTGCCAAGCTGGCTGGCTGCTGGTCGTCGGTGTCGTTTCCAAACTCTCTCCCGACGAAATTTTCCTCCTTTTTCCACGCACGCACACTCACGAGTCGAAAGTGCAAGATGTTTTCCTTCAATGAAAAACACTACACCAATACTCGCGCGCAAATGTTGTCTGCTGGTCAGGCGGGGCTGAAAATTGAAAATTTATAATTAAATAAAAATTACACAATTTTTATAAAACCATTAAAAAAATGTATTCAAAAAAACCTAAAACTAAATAAAATCAATTTTAAAACCATTATCCCGCAAACCCACCGTGCGGATTGTTTTCCAAATCCGTCCCTGCACCAACACAAACGTGGCTCCCAACAGAAGGAAATGTCACCCCAAAATACTATACACATTTACACCGGGAAGGGAAGTCACAGGACATTCATGCTTGGAAGAGCGCAGCAAACAGGAAAAGATTCGGCCGCCGCCGTGTAGAGGATTTTCCAGGTGGTGAATGTGTGCGTGTGAGTGGTGAGCACGGGAGAGAGAGTAAAGAGAAATAGAGAAGAGCGAATGGTTTGATCGATTTGTCGATGATTGAGCATACTCACCGCGGATCATAATGTTTTAATGTTTGAGTCTTTGGAGGAAAAGGTGGTGAGTTTATGCTGGTGAATGAATTTAAACTATAATAACCCTCGCATTCATTGCTCCGGCAGAAGTCTCAGCGGTTAGTCGTGTTTTTTCGCGGTGTGTTTGGCGCGTTTTTCACGGCGATTCCGAGGCGTGTGCGAGCGGACAAGCCCGTTCCGGTGGTCAGAGAGGCCACAATCTGGTCGTCGTGGACACGGCGGCGGTGCAGCAGCGGAAGAGGAACGAGTTCCTGCATCCGAGCAGCAGCAGCAGGAGGAGTGAGCAGCAGCGGCCGCGGAGGCAGCTGAGGCGA
This sequence comes from Culex pipiens pallens, assembly GCF_016801865.2. Taxonomy (NCBI): domain Eukaryota; kingdom Metazoa; phylum Arthropoda; class Insecta; order Diptera; family Culicidae; genus Culex; species Culex pipiens. Next base: position 166,570,472 of record NC_068939.1, on the reverse strand, counting down.
GAGACGGTCGTTGGTCGGTGGAATCGGCCCCGGAGAGTCGACTGCGGTCGGCGGACCAGTTTTCGGCCAGGCCAGGTCGGAGACAACCCCGTTGTTTACGTGGCTGGCAGCAGGCAGCACAACAACAACAACAAGCGCGCGCAAACGAGCTTCCCGCGCATCCCGCTGCGGGCGGCAGCCAGTGCGGCCAGTTCGGCGGTGAGTGCGAAAGGCGAGTTTTTTGTTAGCGTTTAGTTTTTTTTTTTTTTTTTTTTTTTCTCATAGTTTTTTTTTCTCGGTTAGTTTTTTTTTTTTTCCTTTTCTCCTTTTTTACTTTTGCGTTTAGTTTCATAATTTTCATTTTCGTTTAGTTTATCGCGTTTCTTCGCAAACATGGATCCGACCAAGTCGGACCATGAGGAATCCGATTTCGATTCAACCCTTGAGGGTGACGAGGACGTGGAAATGGAGGACTCCGTTTTGGGAGTTCCTTCAAACACCACCAACAGGGACCTCTTCCTGAAGGATAAGAATGATGGCGGTAAAGGGGGATCCACGGACGGGTCTAAGAAGACGAAGCGAAAGCGTCCTAAATCAGATCCGAATCCGGTTCCCCCTCAACCACCGATTCCTCCCTTGACTCCAGACCCGATTCCTCCCTTGACTCCAGACCCGATTCCTCCCTTGACTCCAGAACCGATTCCTCCCAATCCAGATCCAATTCCTCCTAAAACACCGGTGCCGAATCCGGATCCAAATCCTCCCCCGCCCCTGAATCCTCATTCTCAAAAACCGATTTCTCGTCCTCGTCAGTATCAAGAGGGATCGCAAACGGAATGGGTGGTCTTCTTCCGGCCCAAACAGAAGCCGTTAAACTTTGTACAGATCACCAAGGATTTGCAGAAGCACTATCCTGGGGTGGTCGAATGTACCAAGCTGAACAAGAGCAAGCTCCGCGTGATCGTGAACTCCGCGGTGCAAGCTAATCAGATCGTAACTGATCTGCGGTTCAGCATTGAGTACCGTGTTTGGATTCCGGCCCACAAAGTCGAGATCGACGGCGTGGTGACCGATGACAGTCTGTCGCTTGTCGACCTCTCAAGGGCGGTGGGACGCTTCAAGAACCCTAAACTTCCAGCTGTGGAGGTACTCGAGTGCCGGCAACTGGGCAACGTCACCACCGAGGGTGGCCAGAAGAAGTTCATTCCTTCTGCCTCGTTCCGGGTGACTTTTGCAGCAACAAGAGCAAGTGCTCAAAGTGCGCAGGCCCCCACAAGGACGTGGAATGCCAAAAGCAGGCTGAAAAATGCCTGCTTTGTGGCGGGGAACCGCACAAAACTCGGCAGTGCCCAAAGTACAAGGAGCGCGAGGACAAGATGAAGCGATCCTTGAGGGAACGCTCCAAGAAGTCCTTCGCGGAAATCCTTAGTCAGGTGACCCACCCCAATCGCTTCGCTCCTTTGGCGGACGAAGATTCGGGGGACGAAGATTCCGATGTGGAGGTCCTCTTCCAGAGAGACGAGGAAAGTGACTCTTCCGGGCCAAACCCGAAGCGCAACAAGGCTTCCAAGTCCAGAAAAGCCGCTGGCGGCAAGGGTAAGGAAAGTGACTCGTTGAACTTCGAGGAGGATTTTCCTTTCGGTCCGTCGGGTAAGCCCGCTCCGAAGCCGGCACCGAAGCCGGCACCGAAGCCGGCACCGATTCCTCTCAAGCCGCTGAAGCCCGTTCCCAAGCTGCCAAAGATCCCCCTGAAACCGGTTCCTCAACCGAATCCGATCACCGATGCCTTCAAAGGAGTCCTTACTTTTTCCACAATCGTGGAATGGCTGTGCTCTTTTGTGAGTGAACCGACGCGTTTAATCATAAAGCGGTTTGAGCCTCTCGCTAGACACATCGGGAAACAGCTTGCTAGCACGATGCCCCTCTTGTCGTTCATTTCCTTTGATGGGTAATACACCAAAAACGAAAAACGGCATCTCCTTTCTACAATGGAATTGTAGAAGTTTAACCCCCAAGTTAAACGATTTTCAACAATTCGCATTCGAACGAGACTGTGATGTGTTTGCGCTGAGCGAAACGTTTCTTATCGGAGATGAGACGCCAGCTTTCCGGGGGTACAACATCATCACAGAGAGCAGGGCAGGACCAAATAGAGGTGGAGGCGTACTGATTGGGGTCAGGAAATGCCACACTTTTAGAAAGGTCACGCTCCCGAAGCTAGGAGGAATCGAAGCAGTCGCAGTACAGGCCAGGATCAGAGGACTGGACATTTGCATTGTGTCCGTCTATGTTCCCCCACAGGTGTCGTTAACTCGACAAAAGTTGTGGAGTATGCTTGAGCTGTTGCAGGCACCGCGACTGGTTCTGGGTGACTTTAATCTTCACAGCACCGAGTGGGGAAGCCACAAGTCAGACCCTCAAGCATATCTGATTCATGAACTGTGCGACGACTTCCAGATGACCCTCCTAAACAGGGACAAGCAAGTTACGCGGATTGCAACACCACCAACGCCAACTTCGTCCGGTACGAAGGCGAGTGCCATCGACTTGTCGCTCTGTTCCAACAGTCTGGCAGTTCTTTGTGACTGGAACGTGCTTCAAGATCCTCGTGGCAGTGATCATTTGCCGATCGCTATTCTGGTTAGCCATGGCCCACAGCAATCGACAACGGTGGAGATGCCTTACGATCTGACGCGAAATATCGACTGGAAACAGTACGCGGAGGCAGTCTCTATTGGAGTTGAGTTGCGAGATGGGTTGGCACCGCTTGAAGAATATGCGTATCTGGCTAATTTGATCTATGACAGTGCGTTACAAGCTCAGACGAAACCCGTCCCGGGACCATACATCCGAACGCGCCCTCCACTCCCCTGGTGGGACAAGGAGTGTACGGATCTCTCGGCGGCCAGGTCTGAAGCTTATGTGGACTTCTGCAAGTGTGGAATCCGAGCGAACTTCCAAAAGTACAGAGCTCTTGATCGCAGGTACAGTAATACTCTGAAGCGGAAGAAGCGAATGTACTGGCGGGAGTTCGTTGAAGGACTACCAGCAGATACGTCCATGAGCACTCTGTGGCGCGTTGCGAGGGCCATGCGTAGAGGTTCCGTTCCGAACGAGAGTGTGGAAAAATCGGACAAGTGGATATTGGATTTCGCCAAGAAGGTGTGCCCGGACTCGGTGCCGACACAACCATCATTCGACGTTGTTGATGGGAGCGATTCTAATCCTCCCTTCTCGATGGTAGAGCTCTCCATAGCACTATTGACGGGCAACAACACTGCTCCTGGTCCGGACAAGATCAAGTTCAGCTTGCTGAAAAATCTTCCGGACGTCGCCAAGCAGCGTCTGTTGAATCTGTTCAACACGTTCGTGGAGCAGAACATAATTCCACACGAATGGCGACAGGTCCGGGTGGTTGCCATTCAAAAGCCCGGTAAGCCGGCGTCCGACCACAACTCGTATCGTCCAATCAGCTTGCTGTCGTGTCTACGCAAGCTGCTGGAGAAGATGATCCTCGACCGCCTCGAACCATGGATGGAACGAGAGCACTTGCTGTCTGACACGCAGTATGGCTTCCGGAGAGGCAAGGGAACAAGCGACTGTCTAGCCTTGCTGGCCACAGGGATTGACATAGCCCGTGGTAAAAAACAGCAAATGGCTTCTGTCTTCCTAGACATCAAGGGTGCATTCGATTCAGTCTCCATCGATGTGTTGGGAGTAAAGCTGCGGCGGAGCGGTCTCAATCCGACGATGTGCAACTTCCTCATCAACCTGTTGTCAGAAAAACACATGCACTTTGTGCAAGGTGATCTGGCAATCACCCGGATAAGTTACATGGGTTTGGCACAAGGCTCACGCCTTAGCCCATCCATGTATAACTTCTACGTCAGCGATATCGATGATTGCTTGACCGGAGACTGCACCCTTATACAGTACGCAGATGACGCAGTGGTTTCAATCGCTGCCAAGAAAGAAGTCGATCTGCTAGAACCCTTGCAAGATACTCTGAACAACTTGGCCCATTGGGCAGTTGGAAAGGGTATTGAATTCTCTCCGGAGAAGACGGAACTGGTCGTTTTTACGGGGAAGCATGAACCGCCGCAGCTCAATCTTTCTCTGTCGGGAAAGACTATCGAGCAGTCGGACCACTTCATGTACATGGGTACCATCTTCGATCAAAAGGGAACATGGGGGAAGCACATTAACTACCTGAAGCAAAAGTGCCTGCAAAGAACTAATTTTCTGCGCAGCGTCTCTGGCAACCGGTGGGGTGCTCATCCTTCTGACCTGCTTCGACTGTACAAGACAACGATACTCTCGGTGCTGGAATATGGCAGTTTCTGCTTCCAGTCAGCTGCGAAATCACGCTTGTTGGTTCTCCAGCGGATACAGTACCGAAGTCTTCGCATTGTCTTGGGATGCATGCACTCAACTCACAACATGACCCTCGAGGTCTTGGCGGGAGTATTGCCTCTGCGAACTCGTTACTACGAACTGTCTTACCGGTTCCTGATCCGGTGTGATTACAGGAATAAACTGGTAATTGACAACTTTGAAACGTTGCTGAACCTTCACGTTGAGTCTCGGCGCATGCTTCTATATTATGACTTTATGTCATCGTGGGAGTGGAGCCCGAGCACAGCGGTACAGCGCACGCCTCCGTTAACCAGCAGCACCCTGATTGGCTTCGACACGTCCATGAAAGCCGATACTCGCGGTATCCCAAACCATCTTCTGCGGGGAGTTGTACCGTCGATCTTCGCATCTAAGTACAACCATGTTCCTCCAAACAACAGATTCTTCACCGATGGCTCCAAGCTTGACGGCTGTACGGGCTTCGGTGTTTATCATGAATCTTATCAGCTGTTCTTTAAGCTGAAGGACCCGAGTTCGGTTTATGTCGCAGAGTTAGCCGCGGTTTACTGCGCACTGCGAATCATCGAGACCATGCCACCTGACCACTACTTCATCTTCACCGATAGCTTTAGCTCTGTTGAGGCTATCCGGTCTCTGAAGCCGACCAGGGAGTCTACGTTTTTCCTCACGGAAATACGTAAGACTTTAAACAACCTGGCGGCTCAGTCCTTCAGCATCACGGTGGCATGGGTCCGCGCTCATTGCTCGATTCCGGGTAATGAGAAAGCGGACTTGCTCGCCAAGAAGGGTGCTGAGAGTGGAGACATTTTTGAAAGGCCAATTAGCCTACAAGAATGTTACGGTTTCCCGAGGCAGCGTGCGCTTATGGATTGGCAAACACAATGGGACGGCGACACCAAAGGACGTTGGATGTATTCCATACGACCTAAGGTGCAAAGAAAAGCCTGGTTCAAGGGAATGGACTTGACGCGTGGATTCATCAGAACGATGTCCCGCCTTATGTCGAACCATTACTCGTCCAAGGCTCATCTGTACCGTATCAACATGAGTGATACGAACCTTTGCGACTGTGGGCAGGGTTATCAGGACATCGACCATCTCGTATGGGCGTGTCCAGATCACCAGGCTCACAGAATTAAGTTGAAAGATACCCTCAGGGCCCGAGGAAGACCACCAGAAATCCCGATGCGAGACGCGTTATCTCAACTTGACCTTGATGTTCTCTATCCGATCTATCAGTTCCTCTCAGATTCCAAAATATCCATTTAGCTTTCTTCCAGTTAGTTTTCCTTCAGTTAGTTTTCCTTCTGTTAGTATAACTCGCCTTCGCACAAAGCCGTCGTTTCTGGATTGCACCGGAAGCAAAGCAAGAACGCCCCAGCAGCTGGACACCGAGTTGCGGCTGAGGACAAAACGCAAAGGCCAGCAGAGCCAACCAAGACCCCTACACAATCCCCCTTCCCTTCCCACGCCTTGTCTTTAACATCAATCCCTTCCCTACTAACCCCGAGTAGGCCGCGGGTAATCGGCTCCCCTCCCACTAACATTTACACACAAGATCCTCTGTAATTATTAAGCCAAATGTAATTACAAAAGCCGACTCGGTCCTAACCAGGTCCCAGTACCGAAAAGGACCTAATAAAAATAATTTTATGAAAAAAAAAAAAAAAAACCCTCGCATTACAATAAAAACTGACTTTTTTGCTATATTTAATTTGCTAAATTAAAAAAAAAATCGTTGGAGGACATGGGTTACATGAGCTTATTTTTTTGATCAGGTTTTATTTCTGTTATAATCTATGAAAAAAAATCGTATTTTTTATTTTATTTTATCACCGCCATTTTGGCCGCCATCTTGGGTGATGTATAAGCTCAACAACATAAAATAAGTCAACGAAAAAAATGTGTTTCGCTTATTCAATGTAAAATTTTCCGAGGACTCCGGATAATCGAGTCTGGACTGTATATTTATTCAATTTGCCCAGAAAAAGAAGTGCTTTAGAATATCTAAGTTCTCTCTGGAATTTTTTTTTTTTTGAATGAATGAAGAACTCTTGAAATTTTAGAATATTTATGGGTTGGAAGTTTTACTTGTTTTATGTGACTCTGACTTTGCCAATGTTTTTAAAAATGTATTTTTTTAGGGGTCAACTTTGGCTGTATTATTCACTAACATTTCCTATATTTTAAGTAAAAAGAAGTATGCAGTAATTTTTGTAGTGTCCCAGACTATGCCTCTATGCATTGTTTTACAATTTAAATAATAATGGTGCCATATTATAGCAGAAAATGTGAAAAACGAGCAAAAATTGAAAAAGTGACTGTAAAAACATTTAAAAATTAGATAGGCAAAATGTAATGAAAGGAGGTGGTAGAATAAGCCAAATACTACCAAAAACAAATATAAACTAATCATGATAAATACAAATTAAAATACTAAAAAAGAAACAAGAAAAACATAAAACAAGAGAAGTAAAGTTTTTCGTAGAACAAAAGTTGCTCAAAAAGACAGGAACACGGGAAAAATAAAAAATTTCAAAAAAGATTTAGGCAGTAGAGGGTTAAAGAAATGCATACAAATAAACAATAAATACCAAAACTTGATTCTTTTTTATTACAAAATATGTGAAAAATGAAAAGAAACTGATTGGAATAAATTTCTTAATGATTTTTTTTCGATTTTCCCTTTAATAATTTTTTGTTATTGTTCATTTCAGATCAAAAAATTTTATGTTCAGAAAAAATGTCTCAATCATAAAAATGAGTAAATTCTTTTCAGTCATACAACTTCATAAAACATATTTTTTATAGCTTTTTAGCTTTTTTAAGGGTTTCAAATCCTATCCTATCTGTTGTAATCGAAAATTCACAATTAAAAAATATATAATGCCGCCATCCTAGATGTTGAAATCAGATTACATTTTTGGAGTAAATTTTTAGGTTAGATATTTTTTGAAAAAAAATTCGATTAACCGGAGTGAAAGTTTGGCGAGGACTTCGGATAATCGAGTACATACAAGCTGTTATACAAATTTTGAAATCCCCAGATTTTTTCAAATTTTGAATAATTCAGATTTTTTTAAAAACTTCTTAAGAGCGAGTCCACGAGCAAAACATACCCATCTCGCATCGACCTCACCAATATGCCTGAAATTTTCAGGGGTTGTTTGTACATATAAAATTAGCATCTGGCCAAAATATGAGCACTCTAGGTCAACGGGAAGTGGGGCAAATCGGGACACAAAGTTTAAAGGTTTAAAAACGTCAAAAATCTTAAGAAGGCAAGTTAGGCAAAATTCAATTTAATTTCAAAATTCAAAATGCATCTGAAAGGGCTTAAAAAATGCAACAAAATGCAGGGTGGAGCATCCCAATTGGTTAAATCTAACGGGAGTTAATGGCATTTTAGTGAAAAAATAGCATAATTTTCAAACTCAAATAAAAAAGTGTTCCATCCAGATATCAACTCGGTTCGACCTGCAGCTTGTAGGGGACATCTGGGACTACCATCTGAGACTGAGAACGCTTTGAGTAAGGCAGTTTTACATATTAAATAGACACTTTTTCTTTTAGTTATTTTTTTGGTTGAACATTTTTGCTCGGGGGACCCCTTAGATCACATTTTCCGGTGATAATTTCATCATATTCGTGTTTCTGAGACAATTTCACAATAGAAACATGCATAGAAATGTTTGTTTTTATCCATTTTAACCCTTTAAAAAATGATAGTTAAAAAAATTCTTCGATTCACATTTCTAATCTAATCTAATCTAACCCTAGCGCAGCCAGTCTTTCGAGGGCATCCTGGAGAATGCCTTAGGTTGATTGACGCCTAGCATCTTCTTGTCATTATCAACATTTGCAGTGCGCCATTGCATTAGAATGCATTGAAACATCACAAACGTTAAAGCGGCCAGGCCTACTGCGTAAAGTTTACAGCAAAGATGATTCGTTGAATTGGATTGAGTTTGAGCACGAGTGTTCAAACAGCAATACATTTCTGAATCTACAGGGGTGGAAGAAACGTGGGGATCCCCCGCTCACGTTCCTGTTTGTTTTGGCAATTTATCGTTGGGAGCACCATGCTAAGAAGTTTTGGTGCTCCGGGACCCTCTAGGATGGGACATAGTATTTCCACAAATGCCACACTATTTGCCATGGTTATAGCGCCACAACTCGCTCAAAAAAAAAAAAATCTTCGATTCACATTTATTGAAAATCAAGTTCGTTTCCAAGACATTGCTCCGGCAGAAGTCTCAGCGCGTAGTCGTGTTTTTTCGTGCTCTATCGAGTTGTGTTTGGCGCGTTTTTCACGGCGATTCCGAGGCGTGTGCGAGCGGACAAGCCCGTTCCGGTGGTCAGAGGAGCCACAATCTGGTCGTCGTGGACACGGCGGCGGTGCAGAGGCGGAGAAGGAACGAGTTCCCGAATCCGAGCAGCAGCAGCAGGAGGAGTGAGCAGCAGCGGCTGCGGCGGCAGCTGAGACGAGAGACGGTCGTTGGTCGGTGGAATCGGCCCCGGAGAGTCGACTGCGGTCGGCGGACCAGTTTTCGGCCAGGCCAGGTCGGAGACATCCCCGTTGTTTACGTGGCTGGCAGCAGGCAGCACAACAACAACAACAAGCGCGCGAAAACGAGCTTCCCGCGCATCCCGCTGCGGGCGGCAGCCAGTGCGGCCAGTTCGGCGGTGAGTGTGAAAGGCGAGTTTTTTGTTTGCTTTTAGTTTTTTTTTTCTCATAGTTTTTTTTTTGTTAGTCATATTTTTTTTTCTCTTCTTCCTTGGGTTTTTTTTTCTTTTTCGCGTAAATCTTGATTAGCTTTTGTATTAGTTTTTCTTTCGTTTTTCATTCCAACCATGGATCCGGATGAGGACCAGGTGGAAAAAATGTCCGAGTCCGAAGACTGGGACACGGACAACGAGGGTGAAGTTGATCCTCTCCCAGGAGTGCCTTCTAACCAAACCGCGTTGGAACTCTACGGAAAGGACACCAAGGTCGTTGTGAAGGGCACTGGTGGGCGCAAGGCGAAGAAACGCAAGTCTCGACTGTCTCCGAAACCATACCCAAAACCTGATCCCACTTCCCCTCCAACACAAAAACCGGATCCAGCTCTTCCACTGAATCCAAGTCCTCTGGTCCCAACAAATCCAACTCCTATTCCAACGAACCCAACCCCTCCGATCCCGCCAAATACGAATCCAATTCCACCGGCTCCAACCCCTCCGATTCCGCCAAATCCGAATCCTATTCCACCTCCAAATCCAAATCCACCAGGTGACAAGGAAAGACCAGTTCAAGCTCGCGCTCGCCAGTACGTGGGGGGCTCGCAGACGGAGTGGGTGGTCTTCTTCCGGCCCAAACAAAAACCCCTTAACTTCGTTCGGATCACAAAAGATCTGCATAAACATTATCCTGGGCTGGTACAATGTACTAAGCTGAACAAGAGCAAGCTCAGCGTGATCGTGAACTCCGCCGAGGAAGCTAACCAGATCGTGAAAGACATTCGGTTCTGTGTCGAGTACCGTGTTTGGATTCCGGCCCACAAAGTCGAAATCGACGGCGTGGTGACCGATGACAGTCTGTCGCTTGTCGACCTCTCAAGGGCGGTGGGACGCTTCAAGAACCCTAAACTTCCAGCTGTGGAGGTACTCGAGTGCCGGCAACTGGGCAACGTCACCACCGAGGGTGGCCAGAAGAAGTTCATTCCTTCTGCCTCGTTTCGGGTGACTTTTGCAGGGTCAGCTCTGCCGGACTACATTGAGCTGTACAAGCTTCGGCTTCCAGTTCGATTGTACGTTCCGCGTGTGATGAGCTGCGAAAACTGCCAGCAGTTGGGACACACCAAGACCTACTGCAGCAACAAGAGCAAGTGCTCAAAGTGCGCAGGCCCCCACAAGGACGTGGAATGCCAAAAGCAGGCTGAAAAATGCCTGCTTTGTGGCGGGGAACCGCACAAAACTCGGCAGTGCCCAAAGTACAAGGAGCGCGAGGACAAGATGAAGCGATCCTTGAAGGAACGCTCCAAGAAGTCCTTCGCGGAAATCCTTAGTCAGGCGAACCAATCCAATCGTTTCGCCCCCTTGGCAGATGATTCGGGGGACGAGGAAAACGAGGAGGAAGTCCTCTTCCGGAGAGACGAGGAAAGTGACTCTTCCGGACCAAATCCGAAGCGCAACAAGGTTTCCAAGTCCACAAAAGCCGCTGGCGGCAAGGGTAAGGAAAGTGACTCGTTGAACTTCGAGGAGGATTTTCCTTTCGGTCCGTCGGGTAAGCCCGCTCCGAAGCCGGCACCGAAGCCGACACCGAAGCCGGCACCAATTCCTCTCAAGCCGCTGAAGCCCGTTCCCAAGCTGCCAAAGATCCCCCTAAAAACGGTTCCTCAACCGAATCCGATCACCGATGCCTTCAAAGGAGTCCTTCCTTTTTCCACAATCGTGGAATGGCTGTGCTCTTTTGTGAGTGAACCGACGCGTTTAATCATAAAGCGGTTTGAGCCTCTCGCTAGACACATCGGGAAACAGCTTGCTACCACGATGCCCCTCTTGTCGTTCATTTCCTTTGATGGGTAATACACCAAAAACGAAAAATGGCATCTCCTTCCTACAATGGAATTGTAGAAGTTTAACCCCCAAGTTAAACGATTTTCAACAATTCGCATTCGAACGGGACTGTGATGTGTTTGCGCTGAGCGAAACGTTTCTTATCGGAGATGAGACGCCAGCTTTCCGGGGGTACAACATCATCACAGAGAGCAGGGCAGGACCAAATAGAGGTGGAGGCGTACTGATTGGGGTCAGGAAATGCCACACTTTTAGAAAGGTCACGCTCCCGAAGCTAGGAGGAATCGAAGCAGTCGCAGTACAGGCCAGGATCAGAGGACTGGACATTTGCATTGTGTCCGTCTATGTTCCCCCACAGGTGTCGTTAACTCGACAAAAGTTGTGGGGTATGCTTGAGCTGTTGCAGGCACCGCGACTGGTTCTGGGTGACTTTAATCTTCACAGCACCGAGTGGGGAAGTCACAAGACAGACCCTCAAGCATATCTGATTCATGAACTGTGCGACGACTTCCAGATGACCCTCCTAAACAGGGACAAGCAAGTTACGCGGATTGCAACACCACCAACGCCAACTACGTCCGGTACGAAGGCGAGTGCCATCGACTTGTCGCTCTGTTCCAACAGTTTGGCAGTTCTCTGTGACTGGAACGTGCTTCAAGATCCTCGTGGCAGTGATCATTTGCCGATCGCTATTCTGGTTAGCCATGGCCCACAGCAATCGACAACGGTGGAGATGCCTTACGATCTGACGCGAAATATCGACTGGAAACAGTACGCGGAGGCAGTCTCCATTGGAGTTGAGTTGCGAGCTGGGTTGGCACCGCTTGAAGAATATGCGTTTCTGGCTAATACGATCTATGACAGTGCGTTACAAGCTCAGACGAAACCCGTCCCGGGACCATACATCCGAACGCGCCCTCCACTTCCCTGGTGGGACAAGGAGTGTACGGATCTCTCGGCGGCCAGGTCTGTAGCTTATGTGGACTTCTGCAAGTGTGGATCCCCAGCGAACTTCCAAAGGTATAGAGCTCTCGATCGCAGGTACAGTAATACTCTGAAGCGGAAGAAGCGAATGTACTGGCGGGAGTTCGTTGAAGGACTACCAGCAGATACGTCCATGAGCACTCTGTGGCGCGTTGCGAGGGCCATGCGTAGAGGTTCCGTTCCGAACGAGAGTGTGGAAAAATCGGACAAGTGGATATTGGATTTCGCCAAGAAGGTGTGCCCGGACTCGGTGCCGACACAACCATCATTCGACGTTGTTGATGGGAGCGATGCTAATCCTCCCTTCTCGATGGTAGAGCTCTCCATAGCACTATTGACGGGCAACAACACTGCTCCTGGTCCGGACAAGATCAAGTTCAGCTTGCTGAAGAATCTTCCGGACGTCGCCAAGCAGCGTCTGTTGAATCTGTTCAACACGTTCGTGGAGCAGAACGTAATTCCACACGAATGGCGACAGGTCCGGGTGGTTGCCATTCAAAAGCCCGGTAAACCGGCATCCGACCACAACTCGTATCGTCCAATCAGCTTGCTGTCGTGTCTACGCAAGTTGCTGGAGAAGATGATCCTCGACCGCCTCGAACCATGGATGGAACGAGAGCACTTGCTGTCAGACACGCAGTATGGCTTCCGGAGAGGCAAGGGAACAAGCGACTGTCTAGCCTTGCTGGCCACAGGGATCGACATAGCCCGTGGTAAGAAACAGCAAATGGCTTCTGTCTTTCTAGACATCAAGGGTGCATTCGATTCAGTCTCCATCGATGTGTTGGGAGTAAAGCTGCGGCGGAGCGGTCTCAATCCGACGATGTGCAACTTCCTCATCAACCTGTTGTCAGAAAAACACATGCACTTTGTGCAAGGTGATCTGGCAATCACCCGGATAAGTTACATGGGTTTGGCACAAGGCTCACGCCTTAGCCCATCCATGTATAACTTCTACGTCAGCGACATCGATGATTGCTTGACCGGAGACTGCACCCTTATACAGTACGCAGATGACGCAGTGGTTTCAATCGCTGCCAAGAAGGAAGTCGATCTGCTAGAACCCTTGCAAGATACCCTGAACAACTTGGCCCATTGGGCAGTTGAAAAGGGTATTGAATTCTCTCCGGCGAAGACGGAACTGGTCGTTTTTACGGGGAAGCATGAACCGCCGCAGCTCAATCTTTCTCTCTCGGGAAAGACTATCGAGCAGTCGGACCACTTCATGTACATGGGTACCATCTTCGATCAAAAGGGAACATGGGGGAAGCACATTAACTACCTGAAGCAAAAGTGCCTGCAAAGGACTAATTTTCTGCGCAGCGTCTCTGGCAACCGGTGGGGTGCTCATCCTTCTGACCTGCTTCGACTGTACAAGACAACGATACTCTCGGTGCTGGAATATGGCAGTTTCTGCTTCCAGTCAGCTGCGAAATCACGCTTGTTGGTTCTCCAGCGGATACAGTACCGAAGTCTTCGCATTGTCTTGGGATGCATGCACTCAACTCACAACATGACCCTCGAGGTCTTGGCGGGAGTATTGCCTCTGCGAACTCGTTACTACGAACTGTCTTACCGGTTCCTGATCCGGTGTGATTACAGGAATAAACTGGTAATTGACAACTTTGAAACGTTGCTGAACCTTCACGTTGAGTCTCGGCGCATGCTTCTATACTATGACTTTATGTCATCGTGGGAGTGGAGCCCGAGCACAACGGTACAGCGCACGCCTCCGTTAACCAACAGCACCCTGATTGGCTTCGACACGTCCATGAAAGCCGATACTCGCGGTATCCCAAACCATCTTCTGCGGGGAGTTGTACCGTCGATCTTCGCATCAAAGTACAACCATGTTCCTCCAAACAACAGATTCTTCACCGATGGCTCCAAGCTCGACGGCTGTACGGGCTTCGGTGTTTATCATGAATCTTATCAGCTGTTCTTTAAGCTGAAGGACCCGAGTTCGGTTTACGTCGCAGAGTTAGCCGCGGTTTACTGCGCACTGCGAATCATCGAGACCATGCCACCTGACCACTACTTCATCTTCACCGATAGCTTTAGCTCTGTTGAGGCTATCCGGTCTCTGAAGCCGACCAGGGAGTCTGCGTTTTTCCTCACGGAAATACGCAAGACTTTAAACAACCTGGCGGCTCAGTCCTTCAGCATCACGGTGGTGTGGGTCCGCGCTCATTGCTCGATTCCGGGTAATGAGAAAGCGGACTTGCTCGCCAAGAAGGGTGCTGAGAGTGGAGACATTTTTGAAAGGCCAATTAGCCTACAAGAATGCTACGGTTTGCCGAGGCAGCGTGCGCTCCTGGATTGGCAAAAACAATGGGACGACGACACCAAGGGACGTTGGATGTATTCCATACGACCTAAGGTGCAAAGAAAAGCCTGGTTCAAGGGAATGGACTTGACGCGTGGATTCATCAGAACGATGTCCCGCCTTATGTCGAACCATTACTCGTCCAAGGCTCATCTTTACCGTATCAACATGAGTGATACAAACTTATGCGACTGTGGGCAGGGTTATCAGGACATCGACCATCTCGTATGGGCGTGTCCAGATCACCAGGCTCACAGAATTAAGTTGAAAGATACCCTCAGGGCCCGAGGAAGACCACCAGAAATCCCGATGCGAGACGCGTTATCTCAACTAGACCTTGATGTTCTCTATCCGATCTATCAGTTCCTCTTAGATTCCAAAATATCTATTTAGTTTTTCTTCCAGTTAGTTTTCCTTCAGTTAGTTTTCCTTCTGTTAGTATATCTCGCCTTCGCACAAAGCCGTCGTTTCTGGTTGCACCGGAAGCAAAGCAAGATCGCCCCAGCAGCTGGACACCGAGTTGCGGCTGAGGACAAAACGCAAAGGCCAGCAGAGCCAACCAAGACCCCTACACAATCCCCCTTCCCTTCCCACGCCTTGTCCTTAACATCAATCCCTTCCCTACTAACCCCGAGTAGGCCGCGGGTAATCGGCTCCCCTCCCACTAACATTTACACACAAGATCCTCTGTAATTATTAAGTCAAATGTAATTACAAAAGCCGACTCGGTCCTAACCAGGTCCCAGTACCGAAAAGGACCTAATAAAAATAATTTTATGAAAAAAAAAAAAAAAAAAAAGTTCGTTTCCAAGGATACTAGATGACACCAGAAAAAAAGCAGAACAGAATTGAATTTTAGTGAATTATATGCCAATAACTAAAATTGTTATTTTTCGGGTATTAATGCTATGAAATCATATTCAGCAATCATGCGCACCCCCTTATTTTTACTACTCCCATAGATAAAGGAAATTTACAATTTTATGTATTAGCAGCAAATTCACTAAAATTCAATTCTGATTATTGGATCGTGTTCAGGGAGCCAAAATCTATTAAACCTTGATGATACTGAAGGGTTTACTAATAGAAACTTAAATCTCGAGTTGTGTAATTATTTAAGTTTTTGTCTCTCTACCATAAAACAAAATTTAAAAAAACAGATTTTTCATAAGCGGTACGCAGCTGAAAAAAAAACAGTCACGGAAAGTGTCATTCTGTCGATTGGAGCTTGATCAGGAAGACCTAATCTATCATACCTAGTCGAAACTGAACCGTTTACTGTCATCAGCTTCAAAAATGTCGAGTTGTCCTGTTTGCAATTTGAGGTTCGAATAAGCAAAAATCTTCTCTATAAAATTAAATATAATTTGAAAGTCCAACCAAAGAGCATTTTTTTAAACAAGTACGGCGCAACTTTTTGTTACTCAAGATTAAAAATGAGATCACATTTATTTCAATATATATTAGGGGAAATATACCCTTTCTAATCAAACACCTATCTTCGTCATATGAAGAGTTTGATGCTCGATTAAAGCTCCAAAAATACTATTTAGGCTATAAACTTACCAGCAACAGCACCGCCTCGAGTAAGCACGCAAATTTATGCCATTTACTGGCCAAAAAGATCAAATTTAATGCACTTTTGATCATAATTTCTATTTTGCGAGACCATTTCTCATCATTTTGGTGGCACACACATCCACACGCAAGATCAGAGGTTAACTGCTTAACGAAAGTCGCCATCAATATCTTTTCACTTGCGCTAACGATTTCAAAGCGCTTAAGATATAAAATTGCTTCCAACTACCGGCAACATGTTCTTTTGCACATTAGTTAGTCACTCACTTGAAAAATAATCCCGAAAAATGTAAATAATTAGCAAGCACCATCAAAAAAACAAACGCGCTAAGTCTTTTGACGTTTCAATTTTGAATACCCATTCCAATCGAAGGCTGAAGAAAACCGAGCGAGGAGCGAAGGCAAATAAAGAACAAAGGGTGGCCACCAACACTACCAGCAGCGCCTGTTGGAGTGAGCAAGTGCTGCCAGGAAACTTTCGCTATAAATGCTACTTTTCGTGAGTGTTCGCTTAAAATTTCATCAATTTTGGCAGCACTAAGCAGACCCAAAAGAGCGCTGGAAGAAAAAAAGAACTAAGCTGAAAATAGAAAAATGGGCGTGGCCCAATGCACTCGACTGATTAGAATGCATTTGGGAAATATTTTTTTTAAATGCTTGTAAAAGGAATAGCATAACTTTTAATAAAAGTGAAAATAAACAGAAATGTTTACAAAAAGTTGCTCTACTCGCTGGTGTACTTGGTTTTAGTGAATTTCAAGGAACAATCCAGATTATCCTGCATCATTCAAACACGACCGCTTATTAGGCTTAAAATGGGCATATTTCCCCTAGTTAAACCAGTTTCGATATATAAAGACAGGAGCCAACCTATTTAAAACGCTCATTCATGTGCGGGGTCGTGTCTTCGGAATGGAAACCAACAACAAAAATCGCCTGCTTCTCACCTCATTCATAAAAGTGGTGAAAATAAAATGCCCGGCTCTCTGTCACCTTTTGTTTGTGTTGCCATTTGGCAGCGTCTATCATTCGCAAAAAGAAAACAGTTTCAAAATGTATTAGATTTTGTACCCTTTTAATCATGTAGAACTACTCTTAAAAATGGGATTCAAACCTCACCCTAAAGTCCCGTCCTTTCTGCTGCCAACGATTCGGGTATGAATGGTCTCGTTTTCATTCATGAAAACCTTAAATCTTCACCAAAACTTATCTTACAGTACGGTTTGTTGTTGTTGCTCTCTGCCGGCTGCTACTGGCACGCCCTGCCCGGTACCTTCGTGTTCGATGACTCGGTGGCGATCGTCAAGAACCCGGATGTCACCGCGAAGGACACTCCGCTGGGGGACCTCTTTCGGCACGACTTTTGGGGCGCCAACCTGACCGATCCCACGAGCCACAAATCGTACCGACCGCTCACGATTCTCAGCTTCCGGCAGGAGGTTCAAGCTTTTGGGCTGGACGCAACCCGGATGAAGACCACCAACTTTTGGCTGCACACCGTCATTGGGCTGTTGCTGCCGAGCTTCTATCGGGTGGTGGCTTCCGGTGGGAGGAAGTTCCGTGGGGAGGCCTACCTGGCGGCGGTTCTGTTTGTGGTGCATCCGATTCACACGGAGGCGGTTTCGGGCATTGTGGGACGGGCGGAGCTGCTGGCCACGTTTTGGTTCGTGGTGGCCGTCCTCGTGTACGGCAGGTTGATCAGAGGTAAGGGGGTTCGGATATTCTAAAACTTGAGGCTTAGACTTTCTAGAGAAATGGTTATAATTCAAATCTTAAAATTCAATGTACAATTGGGGTTTTCTCTAAAATACTGTCCAAATAACTTAAATAAGAACACTTCCTTATCATATAGAATAAATACAATTCATAGAAAACTATAATCAGCAAACAATGCAGTACTCACCTGCAGGCGGTCATCCGGCGCGCCTTATAGGCCGAGACAGATTGAACCGAGCGGGACATTTCGCGGACCGATCTGAAAGAATAGAAAAAATGATATAGTACGATGGTCTTCAAAAAGGTCTTCATGACTATCAAGGACCTGCACTTTCACCGCACCACAAGACTTAGCAGTTTTGTAACTTCCGCAGTTAACGCACTTGACGTTCGAATTGTATTCCTGGGAATTGTCGTTTGCACTAGCAAATTGCGCTGTCCGCTTTGTAAGTGGATGATTCGATTCCCATCTGCTCCAACCTTCCATCGGATGAGGAAGTAAAATGTCGGTCCTGGCCTTGGTTGTTAGGCCGTTAAGTCATTCCAGGTGTAGGAGTCGTCTCCATGCCATAAGTACAAACAACACACCAAACCAAGCCTACTCCGGTGGAATCGCTGGCGGCGGTTGGACTCGCAATCCAAAGGTCGCCAGTTCAAACACTGGGGTGGAAGGTTCCTTGGAGTAGAAAGAGGTTTTGGTGCTCTCCCCATTCAAGCCTTCGGACTTCTAGGTTCGAGCAGAAACTTGCAATAGAGACCACAAAAGACCCGGGGGTCGTTAATGTGGATGGTTTGATTTTGACTAGCAAATTACTGTTGATTTTTTGTTTGCAATGTGTGTATGATTGTCATACCCGCATGCAACTTGGTACTGGTAGAATAAAATAGATGGCATCGCCTCTCCCCAAGCAAAGGAAATTTGAAGCGGCATTAGGGGCACTTCGCATAGACGCCCTTGTTCACATTACGAATAATTACGAATTTGCTCTTGTTTTAGACCAATAAAAACGTTTCAAGTTGACTTTATTAAAATTATCACTGGGTAAAAATAAAGTTAGAATAACTCAATAGATGTGAAACCCGTTGACTAAGTTTCCATATTTTCAAATTTAAAAAAGTATTTGATTTATTTCTTGAAAACTTATCTTAAAGTTTCCAGTACTTAGAAAATAATGTTACAAATTATGAAAGATTCCGAAAAGACGTGAAACCTCAAGAAAAAACATTCATTCAAATTTTCTTTTGCATTAGCATGACTGAATAATTATTATTTTCTAAAATTCTAAAGGAAAATTTTAAAATATCTAAATTTCAGAATTTAAATAATATTTTAAAATTTCCAAACATCTGAAGTACCAAAATTCTAAGATTGTGAAATTCTATTTTTTATGAAAAAAAATCCTAAAATTCTTTGATTTTTTAATTCTGAAATTATATAATTCAAAAATTTGAAAATAATAAAATTCTAAATTTCTTAAATTTCTTAAATTTCTTAAATTTCTTAAATTTCTTAAATTTCTTAAATTTCTTAAATTTCTTAAATTTCTTAAATTTCTTAAATTTCTTAAATTTCTTAAATTTCTTAAATTTCTTAAATTTCTTAAATTTCTTAAATTTCTTAAATTTCTTAAATTTTTAAAATTTCTTAAATTTCTTAAATTTCCTAAATTTCTTAAATTTTTTAAATTTTTTAAATTTCTTAAATTTTTTAAATTTTCTTTAATTTCTTAAATTTTTAAAATTTCTTAAATTTCTCAAATTTCTTAATTTTTTTAAATTTCCTAAATTTCTTAAATTTTTTAAATTTCTTAAATTTCTTAAATTTCTTAAATTTTTTTAAATTTCTTAAATTTCTTAAATTTCTTAAATTTCTTAAATTTCTTAAATTTCTTAAATTTCTTAAATTTCTTAAATTTCTTAAATTTCTTAAATTTCTTAAATTTCTTAAATTTTTTAAATTTCTTAAATTTCTTAAATTTCTTAAATTTCTTAAATTTCTTAAATTTCTTAAATTTCTTAAATTTCTTAAATTTCTTATCTTTCTTAAATTTCTTAAATTTCTTAAATTTCTTAAATTTCTTAAATTTCTTAAATTTCATAAATTTCATAAATTTCATAAATTTCTTAAATTTCTTAAATTTCTTAAATTTCTTAAATTTCTTAAATTTCTTAAATTTCTTAAATTTCTTAAATTTCTTAAATTTCTTAAATTTCTTAAATTTCTTAAATTTCTTAAATTTCTTAAATTTCTTAAATTTCTTAAATTTCTTAAATTCCTCAATTTCTTAAATTTCTTAAATTTCTTAAATTTCTTAAATTTCTTAAATTTCTTAAATTTCTTAAATTTCTTAAATTTTTTAAATTTCTTAAATTTTTTAAATTTCTTAAATCTCTTAAATTTCTTAAGTTTTTTAATTCTTTGGTTTATTTTGCAAATTCTTAAGTTTTTTAATTCTTTAGTTTATTTCTCAAATTTTTAAAATTTTTAAACTTTAAAAAATTTTAAATATTGAGTTAAAAATTTCTAAATTTTGAGTTAAAAATTTCTAAAATTTCAACCTAGCATTGCAAATTGTAACCCAAAATTTGTAAAATTTGTAAAATTTGTAAAATTTGTAAAATTTGTAAAATTTGTAAAATTTGTAAAATTTGTAAAATTTGTAAAATTTGTAAAATTTGTAAAATTTGTAAAATTTGTAAAATTTGTGAAATTTGTAAAATTTGTAAAATTTGTAAAATTTGTAAAATTTGTAAAATTTGTAAAATTTGTAAAATTTGTAAAATTTGTAAAATTTGTAAAATTTATAAAATTTATAAAAATTATACATTTAAAAAATTTCTATAAATTTAAATATTTTGAAATTTTTAAAAATTTCTGAAAAAATCAAAAATTTAGAAAATTATTTAAACTCTATAACTTTTTTAAAATTCTAAAATTTTCCAAAAAAAAAAAATCTTAAATTTAAAAAAAATTCTAAAATCTTCCAAAAATTTAAATTTTGAAAATTTCTAACATTTTTAAAATTTCTATGTTTTTAAAATTCTAAGATTCTGAAATTATGAAATTCTATAATTCTCGATTAAATTTTCAAAAGGTCCTATCTGCATAGGAAACCCATGAGGGATAGGTTGTTTTGAAAATTTAATCTAGAATTCTATTATTATTTTAAAATTCTGGATTTCAATAAGAGAAAAAAAATAAAGTTATAAAAACAAAAACTCCAAATTTAATTCCTTAAATCTTTTAATTCTTTAAATTTGAAAAAATATCAGTTGAATTTAAAAAAAAACTTGTTTTAAATTGTTTAATTTTTGAAGTTTATTTTTCATATTTGTTGTAATAAATGTATATTTACGTCGTTGGTTATATTTGCAGGCCAAGGATTGATACCTAAGAGCATGCAATGGCACTGACCTTGTTGCGTGCTCTTCGGTTGACGTCCACGTAAGGAACATCCTGGAAGGAGCGTAACTAACTACATCCGTAGTTCTGTTAGATCATCCGAATTATCTTGATCAGAACAGTATAGCTCTGGTTCCTTGCGAGTGTCCTATTTTCTTACCTCCACGTTGGCTTGGTTTTCATGATGACCTAGCTGGTGACCTGTGGAAACGGATCGTAAACCTTTGACCACCGCGGGTCAGAGTCGAGACGGCTAAAAGAAAGGGGCGCGACAATGTGGGAAAGGGAAGTAATTTGTGATTGTAGACGGTATTGTTTTGATTCGCAGTATGTTGAGTCAACTGCTGTGGATGTACCTGAAACATCGCACAACGGGGTTTCTCTTCTCTTCATTCTCAGCTACCACCTATCTCCTATTTTTATTTTGCTCTACTGATTCTCACTTCTTCACTGATTCTTCTATTTAATATCCATCATTTGATTTTGATTTTACTAACTTTTGATTCTCTTATCTCTCAAAGCTTTTCCACTCTTTTTTACCAATTGATACTGCTGTAACAAACTTTGATTTTTTCCTTAAAAATATACGTTTCCTTAATGTACTAGTAATATCAAGTCTATTTATCATTTGCCTAATGTTTTTTGATTTTATTGCGAATTTATATATTTGATTAATTCTTTATCTGTCCTATAAATTATCATTACTATTATCTAAGCTTGTTTTGTATCTCTATTTATTAACTATTGTCTAATTTTACATCTAATACATCTAGCTTCTCATTTTTATTCTTTAAAATACGCTCATCATTCTCTTACTATTGATTCTTTGTTTTCTATTGTTTTCAATCTTCACCCTTTTTTCAAACAAGTGAGGTTTGAGCCCTTACTCAATTTATGGAATGGTTAAAGGATTAAAACAAATATTACTATTGTACTTTTGAAAAACTTTTATAACATGCTTAGGACCAAAAATTGTAACAAAACACCGCGACAAAAGAAATAGCTACATATAAACACGACTCAACAATAGGGAAGATTTCAGGAGAAAACAATACACAGTTAATAACAATTAGTTTTTGAATTCAAACTAAAAATAAAACAGTTCTTGCTTTAATGAAAATTGATAGGAACACTATAAATGGTTAGGCGCTTATACTTACATCAAACCCTACGTAATGTACCACCCCCGGCCGAGTTAAAATGCGTAACCGGAAAAGAAGGTGTGCATGCCTGGCACGAACACTCAAAGCGTGTTCTAGCGTGCTGCTCGTACTGACTCAGAGCAAGGGTGAGATGTAGGTGTAAGGGCAGTGCGTGTTCGTCGGGAACCTAGTGCATAAGATCGGTCAAGGCCCGTTCTTACACTGAAAATTGCGAATTGCGAATTTACGTCGTTGGTTATATTTTCAAATTTTACAATATAAAAAAAAAATATTCTCTTCCATCTTTCCAGCACGCGACACCTCACCAACCTTGCCAACCCACCTGGCCGTGCTGACCTCCGTCATCCTGCTCACAATCCTCTCCGTCCTCTGCAAGGAAACCGGCATCACCATCCTAGTAACCTGCGCCGCCCTGGACATCCTAACCCACGTCAACCTTCACAACCCGCTCGCATCCTTCCTCCGAAACCGCCCGCTCATCGCCCGCGTGACCACCCTACTCGCGGCAACCTGCGCCATCGTGTACGCCCGCCTCTGGCTGCAGGACTTTAGCCGACCCCAGTTCCGCGACAAGGACAACCCGGTCGCGGTCAGCGCTGGGGTCACGCGGTTTCTCTCGCAGAGCTACCTGTACGCGCTGAACGCGTGGCTTCTGCTGTGTCCGGACTGGTTGAGCTTCGACTGGGCGCTGGAGTCGATTGGGTTGGTTGGGGGGTTGTGGGATTTGCGGGCTTGGGTTGTGGGGGTGTTTTACGGGGTTGTTGGGGTTTTGGCGTGGCGGAATCGAGCGAGGGGGACGGTTTTGAAGGGGATGGCTTTGGTGGTTGTTCCGTTTTTGCCCGCGAGTGGGCTTGTGCGGGTTGGGTTTGTGATTGCGGAACGCATTTTGTACATTCCATCGCTTGGGTTTTGCTTTTTGGTTGCGGTTGGGTTCTATAGGTTGTTGAACGGTTGTAGAGGGGTGAGTCGGAAGGTGTGCGGGGTTGGGATCGTCGTTACGTGTGTGCTGCTGGCCGCTCGAACTCACCAACGGTCGTCGTACTGGGCTAACGAGCATTTGCTGTTTAGGTCCGCGCTCCGGGTTGTACCGGGGAACGCCAAGGTGCACTATAATATTGCGAGGTTGGCTACCGATGAGGGTGATCGGACGACGGCGTTCCAGTTCTACCGGCAGGCTATTGAGTTGTATCCGGAGTACGAGGCGGCCCACATGAACTTGGGGAATTTGTACCGGGATGAGGGGAAGTACGAGTTGGCGCTGAAGCACTTGAAGAAGGCCATAGAAATTCACGAGGACTTCCATACGGCCTGGATGAACCTGGGAATTGTCTACGCGGCTATGAAGAACCACGCGGAAGCCCTGGTCTGCTACCAGAGGGCACTGCAGAGGCAGAAGCACTACCCCAACTGCGTGTTCAACCTGGGGAATCTCTACAACGACATGGGCAACGCCAGCCTGGCCCTGGCCACGTGGAACGAAACGGTCCGCCAAGATCCGCAGCACATCAAGGCGTGGAACAACATGATCAACGTGTACGACAACGCCAACCGCCAGCAGGAGATCCTCGTCCTAACCCATCGAGCCCTCGGCCACCTCCCGGACAATCCAACCATCCTCTCATCCCGTGCCACCGCTCTGGCAAAGCTGGGCCGCTTCCTGGACGCCGAGCAAATCTACGCCCAACTCGTCCACGCACATCCCCGCGTCGAAAAGTACCTCCAGAACATGGGCGTCCTGTACCACCGCTGGGGCAAACTCGACAAAGCCGAACGACTGTACCGGCAGGCCCTCGCCCTCAACCCCAACTCCGACATGGCCAAAAACAACCTAGCGAAGCTACTCTCGGCGCGACGAACGCCCCGAACTACGTAAAACAATAAATCGAAAAATACTTTTTAATAAACCCAAAGGGCGTTCTTTTTCCTGTTCTACCGAAAAAAAAATGTCCACCTCTTCAAAATAAATAAAAACATCTCTCCTCTTTATATCGCGCGTCCTCCCCCCCAAAACTCACCCACTAATGATCCGGATATTGCCGTAGTCCCCTTCAACCAGCCCGGCGACCTGGTTCGCCGCCAGCACCGTCACCACGTTCAGCAACGGGTCGTCCCCAACATCCGTCCCGCCTCCAGCATCTTCGGAGACCGCCGCCGTCGCCTTCGCAATCATGTAGTCGCCAATGTTGACGAGCTGACCGAATGGGTTCACGACGCCACCATCGCTAGACCCCTCCTCCTCGTCTTCGTCGTCGTCGTCCACCAGCCGGAAGTCGCTGGACGCGCTCATCATGGCGTCATCTTCGTCCATCGGTGTGACGGAGTCCGCGGCGGGAGTAGGGTCGGAGCAGCTGCTCTTCAGGTGGTTGTTGTTGTTGGTGGTGCTTGTGTTTGGTGAGGAGGAGGATCCGCCGCGGTAGTGGGTGTTCAGGTGGGCCTTCAGGTGGTGCGATTTGGCGAAGCGCTTGCCGCAGTCGGGACATCTGGAAAATACATTTGATAAGCTCGATTTTTCAAAATTTCATGAGCTGTTTGTATGTGGGTACAACTTTGCCGAAGAGTGCGAAGAGATTAGTTCACTCTGAAGATTTATAAAAATTAGTAACATCAACCCTCATTCTAACTTTTTACTTAGGTTTTTCGTCAGCACTATAAGCTTGCTTAGTATGCAACCATTTATCTTAACATGGAAAAAGAACATTTTTGGCAGTTGTGTAACGTTCTTCAGAGTGGACTAATCTTTTCGCAATCTTCGGCAAAAACCTAAAAGCATCCATTACTTTTCAGAATTACAACGCCAGATTATTTACACCTACTTTTGCTAATTTTATCATTTTATGTGACTCTTCCAATCTAAGTTAGTTGAGGAAAACTTTAAATTTTTCATTATTTTTTTTTAATTTTAAGTGCTCTGGTGACGTTTGGATATTTGATAAATTCTGTAATCCAACGTTCTAATAACCCTAATTATTCATATTTTTTTTCCGGAGTATCGTATGACCAAGATTTGGGCTTACCGAACTCAATCCAATTTATTTTATAATACGTTAAGATAGGGAAGGGGGAATTTGTTTGCAAACTTGTCGATTTTCCGTGAAATTGAAAAAAAACGATAATAAGATTTAAATAAATTGTCAACTCGGCTCGGCTCGGCAGAAAACATTTTTTCAAAAAACTTCGAAATTTAAGTGGAAATTCAAGTGCAATCAGCTAAAAACAATTTAAAATGCATTACCCTGCGTTTATAATTTAGCGTAGAAAATTTTCACCGCACGAAGCTTGCCTTATTAAGAATTTTATTTAAAAAAATAAATCTTTGGAAATCTTAACTTTTTTTTTTAGATATTCATAGTTTTGTTTTTGTTTCATAATCTCTTGATACAATTTAAGATAAGGTCCAGAGTTTAATTCTTAACCAGTCTCCTTAACATTTTCGATGACAGTACTTGTTCGGTAATTGGGCTGAAAGAAAAATAACGATGGGACCACCGATGCAAAATATTTTCTTTGCAGAATAAAAAAACAGATCGTTTTAATGTGTTTGCAGAGCTCACCTTTAAACGTTCCTTTATTTTTGACGCTAAACTTCATTAAAATTTCAAGAATTATTTTTAATTTGTTAAACTTTGGGTTGAACATGCTTTTTGCATCCACTGGCCCCTCGATCATTTCGGTTTGTTTTTATTTTTTTACGTTTGTCTGCTTTTTAAATGGGCTACAGCCCAGTTACCGAACAAGTACTGTATTTCGAACTTTGAATGTAAACAAAAATTGGATGGAAAACAGGTGAGATTAAAACTCATACTATTGAATTGGTAGACTAAGGCTTTATCCAGTGCAACCTAGCCGCATGATTTAGTGTTATATATTTCGGGATTCCTCGAAAATACTGCATTCATTAAAATTGTCTTGAAAAATGATGAGATATAAAATGTGATAGAATTTGAAACATCTTTAACCGATTAAAAACATTGAAAATATTATTAATAAAAATGTATCCAGGTTTTTAAGCGTTACGAATGGTGCACGCCCGAAATGTCAAAATCACGCAGTGGTATCAACATTACAAGAAAAAGTGCCATGACATGACAGCCACACGTTTTTTTTCTCATGTTGGTACCACTGCGCGATTTTGACATTTCGAGCGTGCAACATTCGTAACGCCATCTTCGCTTAAAAATCTGGATAAAATTTGGCTAGGGAGGTCCTAAAAAATATTTAAAATTATGTTGTTGAAATTTTTGAAAGAAATTTATAACTCAAAAAAGAATCTGAGCAACGAATAAGGGGCCTTCCATAAACCACGTGGACACTTTAGGAGGGGAGGGGATAGTATGAGATTTCCTGCTTTTTACAAATTCACATTGGCCATGTTAAATTGTTTTGCTTGATTTACTACCAATATTTGAATAAAAAATAAATAAAATCAGTGAAATATACTTTTTGAAAATTAACATTTGATTCTTTAAAGTGATGCAATCTAAAACACTCGTTTTGTACATTTTCAGATGCAATATAATTTTTGAGGGCCACGTGGTTTATGCACAATCCGTAGGTACGGATCTCGGCAGGAACGCGGTCAGGAAAAGTTGCACATTCTTTTCGTGACCCCCAAGAAAAGTTGACAGCGCGTGCGCATGAGTATTTTGGGAAAAAATAAAAAGTTTGAAATAAAAAAAAACTTAAAAATTTAAAAGTTTAAAAAATCGAATTCAGATTCAAAGAAATCGACGGTAACATTTTAAAAGGCATCATGTACATTTTGACACTTTCTGAGTTATTGCATATTCTGAAAGTACTCCTAATAAGCTACCTTTCCACCAAAAATGAGCAAAAGTTACTTCAGTAAAGTCTGTTTAATCAACCTGTCAACCTGTCAAACAAAAGACTACATGAACCTCGTGACGAAAAAAAAGCAACATGAACAAAACGCCATGTACATTCGGCGAAGAAAAACGAATCATAACAAAGCGTCTCCCTCAATGACAGCAGGGTGATATAGACGTTGGTGATTTCAAAAGAAGTTATGTTTGTTTTTCTCAAATAAAATTACGGAAATAATGTTTTATTGAAGTTGGATGATCAAGTATCAATAAAAGCAACGTTTTTCATCGTTTGTTATCATAAGAACATCTTATTTTGCTTTTATATTAAAATGGGAATTGAAAATGGATGCTCAACATTCAAATGCGTTTTTCTCAAAACGCATGGTTTGTACATGATGCTTTTTGAAATGTTGGCGTCGAAATTCAAAAATTATAAAATTCTCAAAATATTTGCCGCCATCTTAGATTGCCAAAAATCAGATAACTTTGGAGCTTTTTTGAGTAAAATTTAAGTTTAAAGACCCAAATTTTGAGAAAAACAAAAAAAAACAAATGATTCGATTATCCGGAGTGAAATTTTGGCTTGGGCTTCGGATATCGAGTACAAACCGTATTTTTGTTTTTTTTTTTTAATATATTGATTTACAATATTTGATCGAAATATTTCAAATTCTTCAGATTTTGAATTGTTTTTTTATTGTAGAATCCTAAAATTTAAATTTTTCTACAAGTTTTATTGGTTTTGTTTTTATTTTTACAGTTTTGATTTCGTTTTTATTCTTCGATTTTTAAATTTCTGATGATTTTAATTTTTAAATTCATTAAAATGTTTGTTTTCTAAAATAAAAAAACAGATTTTTTTTATCTCTACACATCTAAATGTAATTTTTTTTAATTATTTGATTTTTTTCATTTTTAAGTTTTAAAATTGTTGTGTTTTTGAGTTTCTGAATTTCTGAGTTTTTGAGGTCGAATTGTTTAATTTTTTGAACTTCTAAATTTTTAAAATATATATTTTTTTGCCAGAAAATATGAAGATTATTGTTATCTTTCTATTTTACTTCATTCGGATGATATACAGTAGTTGTTCGGTAACTGGGCTGCTTTTTAACTGGGCGCTCGATAACTGGGCCGTAGCCCAGTTAAATAGCAGACAAACGTCAACATACCAAAACAAACCGAAATGACCGACGGGTTATTAGATGCAAAATCGTGGTCAATAAATAAAAAAAAATTGTTCAAACTTTTTTGTAATTTCAAGTCAATTAAAGAAAAATGCAAAGAAAGCATTGTAAATAAATTTGAGTATTTTTTATTTTTATATTTTATGTGGAAAATATTATGCATCGGTAGTCCCCTCGTTATTTTTTGTTCAGCTCAGTTCGTGCTTGCCATTTCATTAGGGCACATAACTTTTTTAGGCAAGAGTGTGTCACTTTCACACCTTTATGTAAACTGTCATTTGAGTGAAAGTGAAAGGGATACACTATTGTTTACAAAAGTTATGTGCCCTTTTGAAATGTTAGGCTCCAGTTAACGAACAGCATTCGGTAACTGAGCTACGTTCTCTGCCCAGTTACCGAATAAGTTCTGTATCATATTTGAGGACCACGTGGTTTATGCAAGATCCCTTCCAGGGTTGCCATGTCAAAATTGAAACAATCTTACCGTACTTGGCTGGAAAAAAATAGTCTGGAAAAATCTGGCAAATGAAAAACTAACAATTATGAATGGGAAAGCCACATAAATTTTTATTCTGACTGACACTTAAAAATCTGGCATTCCCAGATTTATCTGGAAACCTGACAAACCTGGTCAGACAGTGCGTGCGCATCAGATTTATGGGTACAAAAAAAATTTAAAGTTTAAAAAAATGTAAATGTTAAAAAAAATAATTCAAATTCAAAGGTTCACAAATTCTAAAATTAATAAATTCTTACATTTTTTGCCGCAAAATTGCAAAAAAAAGAGATAACTTTGGAGCATTTTTAAAGTCAAAGTTTAGGTTAGAGACCCAAATGTTGAGAAAATAAAAAAAAATGTGATTCGATTATCCGGAGTGGAATTTTGGCGTGAACTTCGGATCATCAAGTACGAACAGTCTTTTAATTTTTAAAATTCCTAGATTTAATTTTTTTTTATTTGAATTTGGTGAATTGTATTTTTTAAACTTTTGAACCTGACATTTTTCTATGTTGTCACAATTTTATTTATTTTCAGGTATTTTAATGTTTGCAGTTTGATTTTTTTTACTGATTTATTTTTAAATTCGTTAAAATGTGTGTACCGTAAACTGGGGTCAATCGGGACACATGGGGCGAATTGGGACAGCAGTTTTAACCATGTTGGAGCACAATATTTTGATTTTTCTGGTTGGTTTCGGTTAGAACAGACTCAGACCAACAAAATGTGTACATCCATTTCCAAATTTAAAAGCTTTAAGTGCTCTAAAAACTGCTGTCCCTATTCAGACTGTAGTCCCGATTCGCCCCAGATTACGGTACTCAAAATTTTTAGTTATTAAATTGCGATTTTTTGATTTCTAAATTTCTAAATCATTGTTTTTTTTATATCAGAGATTTCTGATTTTTGAGTTTTAGAATACCGTAAACCGGGGTGACTTTGATAGGATTTCAATTTGTTTTTGGAATATTTTCCAACAGGAAAGGTTTTTCTCAAGATTATTATTTCTAAAACATGTAGGGGAGAGTGGGGAGACTTGATCCCCTTTTTTTGTATCGCACATAACTCTGTCAATTTCTCACAAAACTATGATCTTTTTGCATGAATTGAAAGCTTAAACATTCAACTATGTTTGGCTGATAAGGGTATTTCATCAGATAAACTCTTCGAATAATGCCAAGCGTTTTAAAAAAATATTTTAAACCGGCATTTTCAAAATGTTGGGGGTAATTTGATCCCCCTTTCAACATTTTGAAGAAATCTTAAGCAAAATGTTTCTTATAAATCCAAACTTTTTATTTTCTATAAAATACAGCAATTTCACATTAAACCTGTACGTTTGTGTTCAAAATATAACAAGTTTAGCATGTAAAATATTTAAAAACTTAAAATTTTCTTTTTTAGACCAAAATTGAGCATGTTTACAAAAGCTGGTCATTTTTGTTTACAAAACTTTTGAAAAATGGTTCAAACTACAGTTAGTTATGTACAACTATACTGAAGGAAACTATGTACGAAAACCCAGCCAAATTATTTAATCTTGAGGCTGATTCCAGTGACTGTAAAAATGCAGGGATCAAGTCTCCCTAAACGCACTTTTTTAAACAATTGATTGTAAAAATAGTATGACTATAAATTTAACGTCAAATGCGTAAGGGTTTTGGAGTTGATATGTTTATCGAACAATTCATGTATAAAAAATATTTTTTTGAATAATTTTTGAGTGTTTTCTATACTTATCAAAACAAAGAAAAAAGATCTCTTGGAAGTTTTTTGCAGCACTTCTTCGAAAAATGTGTGTAACTCAATCTAAACATTTTTTATTTTTTTTCTTTGTTTTCTACAATGAGTTTTAGTCAATTTCGCACAACTTTCTAGAACAAAGCTAATTGTTTTACCCACATGCTGACGAGATACAGGCTTGGGATCAAGTCTCCCCGGGGATCAAGTCTCCCCACTCTCCCCTACTGGGGTACGCCACACCAAGTCCATGCACTATTTTGGAAAAAAAAGTTGTTTCAATAGTGTTTAGAAAAATAGTTACGTTAAAAATTCTTAGTTTAAATTCCGGGGTGACTTTGATAGTCATAGTTTTTCTTATTAAAATCATATTTAAGATGTTTTTTTTTTTTTTTTTTTTTTTGCGGATCGAGGTGGGATAGCCAGGATCAAGTCAGTCCAAGTCCGGTTGTGTAAAGGAATGGTAATGGTCGTGTCAATCACATGCGGATCGCTCGCACTCCATGGGAGCGGGGATTGAGGACATGATTGGGTAGGTTAAAATGAGATTGTGTTTGTGAGAGTATGTAATCGTGTAATGATGTAAATAAGCTAAATAGAAACTTCGTGCTCAATCGCCGCCCCCAATGTTCATTAAAAACCCCATTTGCACAAGCTTCCCAAAATCAGTGCTGTAGGTTTGAACTGTCGAGACTGTTAAAACCTACAGAACTGGCCCCAAGGAACTCGAGCAAACGGGGTACACTATCCACGCACCAACGGACTTTTACTACGTGACCCTTAACTGTTCCAACAAAAGCAAAATTATTAAAATGAATTCATATGTTGAGATTTAAACTCAATTAGCAAAGGTCATTATTTAAAAGAAGCAAAGAAACACACCTCGGGCAAAATTTTCCCACATAAAAAGGACTTATATAAAATGTTTTACAGTCTTGCAGTCCCCTGTCCTGTCACGTTCGTCAAAAGTCTTGTCAATTTTGCTGAAAATTAAAGTGGTTAGTGTTGCAGTTAATCGTATTCAACATGGCCAGAAACGGCAGGCCTGTAATACGATTATCATGCATGAGTACTTAGCTTTAAAGAGGACGACTCCGCAACCGCCGTCAGATGTCCTCGATCACCTTCGCCAGTATAAGTCGCAATTGGCCACGAGTTTGTCCTGGTCGTCCTTTGACCAGCTCCGCGGTGGGTTTCATCATATCGAAATCGGAATTCCATTACACTACGCAACCCGGCCGCTAGGTACGCTCCAGTTGCTCCGAATTTTCCGACGTCAGGCAGCATTCGATCATTCGGTTCCGTCTGGATTTATTCTTCAAAACTGTGGCACTGCAAATATTCTTCAAATAACTAATAAAGAACTATTAATATTTCCAGACACCACTCGGCAAAGATCAATGTGTAACATCTTTGACTGGCGCTAGTATGGGGAACAAATGCTCCCCTGCTCTTTCCGTATTGGTAAAGTGCATTACAAGCCCTCCGACCGTCCCATGCTTTCCATGGGGGCAAGGTCCCAGCCGTGCGGAGGGAAAATCATATTTAAGATGTTCAAACTTTATTTGTACGTTAAATGTACCATCACTAAAGTAGCTGATATAGTTTTAAGAAAAAAAAAAACCATGTTTATATTTAGTTAACTAAGTTTATAAGCTTTTCAACAAAATACATATAAATTTTAGGTAACATTTAGGTAAAAAGTCGGAATTTTGCCAGAAATTTGTTATAACTAGTTTTGTTTAAAAACTATCGATTTAAATTGCATTTCATACTGAATTCGAAGCACGAATCACAGGTTTTTACATTTTACATGACATTTGTTCAACTGAAATTGCCTATAAATTTGGAGATTTTTTTTAGTTGTGTTTCAAAAACACATATTATTTATTATTTACAAACTTATATAACCTTCTCCTAATGGAAAATTGTCCAAAGAATCCGAAAATGCATTCCGTTTTCCGATTCAAAATTATGTTCATTGAGAAAATCATGACACTTCGAGAAGTTTAAAATAATGACTTTCACCAACATTTTCTTAACTATAGTTAACTAACTTTCTAAACTTTCCAAAATTTTATGAAAAGTTCTTTTTGAGGTACTTTGAACACTTCTCTACCACGGTCAGTCAGTATGATTCTAAACCATTCCGTACGTATTTAAATTGTACTCTTCATTTTGCGGAAAAATCGCAAACCTATCAAAGTCACCCCGGCTATCAAAGTCACCCCGTTTTACGGTACTTGTGTTTTTGATTTTCTAAATTTTGGAACTTTTGAGTTTATAAACATTCAAATTGTTTAATTTTTGAATATAAGTATTTTAGAATTTTCGAATCTCGAAATTTTGAAATTATTCATTGTTTTTTTTTGCCAGAAAATGAAAAGATTATTTTGTATCGGCATTTTAGGATCGGGTCTTATGAGGCATTTATGGACATTCAATTTTATTTTATCGAATACAACATTATTTGAAGAAATGTAATTTTCAGGTTCAAGGCAGGGTTCTACTTACGGATACTTCTTCACACCGGTGTGCGTCAGCATGTGACTGTTCAACACGTGCGAGTACGTAAAACTCTTGTCACAAACCTCGCAAACGTAGGGCCTGGAAACAAAGTTATCAAAATAAATTTCCAAATATTTAAACAATTTTCTTTTTACCTCTCCCCAGTGTGCGTCCTCTCGTGCTTAATTTTACTCCCAAAATCGGAAAACTTTCGCTCGCAAAACTTGCACTTGTACGGCTTGGCTCCGGTGTGGGTTCGCATGTGCCGGCGCAGCTCAAACGGCACCACGAACGCCTTCTCGCAGTCGGAACATTTGTACGGTTTGTCCCCCCGGTGCCGGCGCATGTGCGTCTCCAGCGCGTGCTTGTACTTGTACGAACTGTTGCACAACTTGCACACGTGCTGCTGCTGTTGGGGCTTGAGGTTGCGCTTCACCCGGATCACCGTCTCGAGGGATCCGTCTGGACCGGGTTGGGTCGTGACGGCTTCGATGGTTGGTTTTTCCTCGTTCGGGACGTTCGCCTTCCGGATGGTTTGGAGCGTCTTCATCGGAGTCATGGCCGGTGGATCTGGGGGTGGATCCGGGTTGGTTTCGGCAGGGGGAACCAGTACTATCTGTTGGTGAACCGGTTGCTGGTCCTCCCGCTCCGTGATACTCGACTGTGGTAGCTTCTGGAAGTAGCTGGTCGTGTTTGAGTGGTCCTCACCGCTGTCTTCATCCTCGTCGTACTGGAAGAGCAATCGAGAAATTAGACATGGAAACTATTTGGAATAGTCAAACAATACTCACGATAATCTCCCAGTCTTCCGGATCACTCTCGTTCTTGATGTGCGCCAGCTGGTCCAGCAGGTCGTCCTTGTTCACGTACACCAGTTCCGCGTTGAAGAAGATATTGGCACTGCTGTCGTCCACCTTGTCTTCCTCATCGGCAAGCCGGATATCTTCCTCCTCCTCTTCCGCCATCAATCCCGTGCTAATAAGCGCTGGTCGCTCTTGAGTCCCTTCGTCTTCCTCCTCGTCAGCTCGGGACGTCGAAGGCGCCAGCTCATCGTCATCGAACGTAATCAACGACTCTGCCGCATCGTCATCCTGCAACGGTTCTGGTGTTTCCGGAACGCCATCCTGCTCCTGCTCCTCCTGTGCTCCACACATCACAATCTCCCCGTTATTCTCCAGCAACATCCTCGGCACCAGCTTCACGTTCAACCCGGTCGGTGGCTTGTAGCTGTACACCACGTCCGACCCGATCGGAATCTGAATCTCCGACGAAGACCGGGAATCCTCCTGCTCCTCGCCCACATCCTCCTCCTCATCCTCCAACCGGCTAGCCTCCCTGTAAGACTGCAAAATCGCGTCCGAGCTCTCGCAGTTCACCCGGAACCGGTACGCCACCGTTAAATCCCCAATACACCCCGCGCAAATCTGCTCCGGCAGCGAATCGTGCCGCCGGATCTGGACGCTGGTGCACTGCATCACCTTGGCGCAGTAGCTAAGGTTCGATTCCGGACACAGATCGAACAGCGAGGATCGCGCCTCGGTGCCCTCCTGCAGACACACCCGGCAAGTGACCGTCCACTCCGGGTTGAATTTCGCTTCCGCCGCCAGAGACATCGCCACAAATGTTTTAAAAAGCACAACTTTGCACTAAACCGGCCATAGAGAGCTGAAGCGTTCGCACATTACTATTGAAACAATTTAATTTGATTTGCAAATAGTTTCAGTTTTTGTTTTGCTCCGATTTGTTTTACACCCGATTCTGTTTGGTTTTGCGCTTGAAGGGTTGTTTACGTCAAATGACAGCGCGAAGGAAGGAAAAAGAAAGGGGAGTTGGATAAATTTGAGCTTCCCGGGAATTTAAATATTTGCAGTCTTCAATCAAAATAGGGTCCTAAAACAAAAAAATATTTCAGTTGACTTTTTTTTATTTAATTCATGAATAACAATAAAAAGACAACATTTTACCATTCTGTCAAGGAAGGTCGTGTAGTTAATTTTTCAAAATTTATTTAAAAATCCATTACCGTAAACTGGGGTCAATCGGGACACATGGGGCGAATTGGGACAGCAGTTTTGACCATGTTGGAGCACAATATTTTGGTTTTTCTGGTTGGTTTAGGTTAGAACAGACCAAGGGGGTTGACACATCGAATATTTTTATTCGAATCATTCCGTTCATTCCAGAATTATTCCAGAATGATGGTGGAATGATTCATTTTTGCAAAATTATTGTTAATTTAATTTTTGCGTGTAAGCGCTGATCTTCTGTCAAACTGCGAGAAAAAGTAAACATGCTTCTTAAATCAAATCAAAATTTAATTGTCCGCAAATGTTCGAGGCAAAATCCCGCCGGAATCTGCTCCAACTGACCGAGGTAGGCAACACGGAACCGGAAACTGTCAGAATCCCGCACCCGGTGGTGCTGCTGAGTATGGAGGACCACCTTAACCGGACGGGGAAGATAGACAACCTCATGGGTGCTGCTCGGCTGCTAGCGGAAATGACCAAAAAGGGCTGCGTAGAAGGGAGCGGCGGAAAAGGCTGTTGATGCCGACGCCAAGACTAAGGAGACTGCGGTCGGCCCCAAGAAACCAACCTTGGTGCCACTGTGGCTACTACAATGTGGTCACAGGACCGTTTGCGCTGTGCAGCGCAAGATCCGCACTACGGTCATGTTCCGTTGTCCGCGTACTCTGCGTCTTTCCCGCAACTCCAAGTTCCCACGAAAATCAATGCCAACACGCTGGTGGTCCTGATCTACCTGGGCGCCTACAAGAACCACGTCAAGGCTGCGGTCAAGAAGCTGTACGGCGTCAAAGTGTACAAAGCGCAAGTGTTGTGGCCGGATGGTAAAAAGAAGGCGACTGAGACGAAGGTCTTCGAAGTTTTTTTTTCATTTTTGACAAGTTAGATGGTTTTAACTACGATTTTTCTTTCAGGACTTGAACAAAACAACTCCGGCTCGTCCGCCGTCAACTCCTCTGTCGAAGGAACAACAATCTATATACAATCCGGGTCTTTGCGTTAATCGCTGACAAGATGGCTCTTGTGACGGAGAACTCACCATGCAGCAAGCCGCCCAGGAAACTAGGAAGGGTCCCAACAGCGCCCTGTCGTTCCTCTTCCGAAGACCCCCCCCCCCCCCCCACCCTCCTCCAACGACGTGGCAAACCCGGAAAATACGGACCTGGAACCGCTTAAGCACAAGAAGTGGAAAGGCGAACGGAGCATGTCGTATAAGCCGGAAGACCTCTTCATCGAACCAACGAAGCACCGAACGAAGGATTGGCCATCGCGAGAAGTTACGAAGAACTTAGTCAGAAGCCCGGCAGCAAACTGGCCGTAGTACCAGCTTACACACGAGAAGGTAAACACGGGCATGAACCGGCCGGAATATCTAAGCCAGTGGACGACCCGAGGAAGGCGGCAAGGCTCAGATCAAGACGCCGATCAAAACCGTCGAACTGCAGGACAAAAAGTTTAAACTGCCGGACGACGACCGGCGATGCCGAGTGTTCTACGATCCGAGCACGTGACGGAACGCGAATGGACGTTCGCAGAAGGGACAAATTGGATCAGCTCGAGTGTGAGCTGACCTCAAGAACTGGGAACCGGGAGCTCGCCTACACGGGTCAACTTACGACGAAGATGCACAAAGAAGCTCGGAAGTTATGTGGTTGTACATCCTCGGTGATGTCAGACTTGGCGCTTTGGAAAACGTCTCCCAACATTTCCAGGCTTGCCGGCCTGGACCCAAAAAGTATTGAGAATCGTTAAAATGTACTTATGTGAAGAACAACGTTCTACGCCGTTTCGTGGTGAACCGGTCCGACGAGGACCTCCTTCGACACGTAGTGGTCGTGTTTCGGGACATCGGAGCGGTGACCGGAGAGATGCGTACGCTGGTTCTGGTGGGGAGTTCTCGCTGAAAACGATGAGGATGACTTTAGTCGGGATGGCGGTATCATCCGCGTGGATCGGATTGCGTACATGAGAGACAACCTTGGCTCATTCAGCAGGGGGCGCTAGTCGGGATGAACCTGGTGAGAATCGGGAGGCTGGAGCAAATGTAGGTTGGCTGAATAACAGTTGGATTCAGGCCATCGACCTGCCGACGAAGTGGTCCATCGACCCGGCGAACGTTGGCACCGGCCCTTCAGGTTGTGATGCCACTGATTCCACGAAGCTTTCGCCGGTCAGCAGCAGCAAACGCATCCGCTAACATTCACGTGAACGAAATTGGCAATCATATTGCGAGCAGGAGCTGATGTAGCTAATCACGCGGAAACAGACCAAGCTCAGAAGTTTATGAATCTTCTAATTCATTTTTACACAGATTTGAATATTTGATGTTTATATTTCTGCAAACAGCTTTGGATGTTAGAGGGTTTAAAAAAATAAAATAAAGTTTATTCAAAGTATACATTTACTGCTTATAAAACTCAATTTATTCTCTTACAACATTGTACTAAGGACAAACATATGAACCACCTGGATGAATAAGGTATAGGAGAAATCAGATAATGATCGCGCTGCGCTCCTTCGCGTCCAAGATCTTGGCCGTCTTGCTCGCCCCGGCCAACTCCCGCACCAGCGCGAAGATCTTGTTTTGGGCGCTGAGAATACAAAAAATTGTTGATGCGGTTGGCATTTAATAAGATACTTATTTAGTGGTCTTCTGGTTGGTTTGGTTCAGCGAGTCCTTGGGCATTTCCAGCAGATGGAGGGTCTTCTGGACGTTATAGACCTCGTCGGCCAGACGGGGTAGGGAAAGGGCGGTCAAGAGGCGCGAAATTCCCAGCAAGTTTCGGGTCGATTCGTGGTTGCTGCGTGCCTCGCGGGGAAGTTTAACGTACGCGTTGACGATGCACTCGGACAGTTTCGGCGTGATGACCGGCATTTTGCGTTTGCACAGTATGATGGTCTGTACCGGCGGATCAGCGACATGTCTAGAGTTTTGATGGGCGATGGAGTCTGCATTCCGTGATGTCATGATGTGTTTGGCCAGACGAAAATCGTTGTCACGGTCCGGTTTGTCTTTAATGAGCCAGTGATGGGCGAAACTGCTCGTTGGTGTGACGTAGGTTCCAAGGGCCGTAACGGTCACACGTTGCCACCGTCATCATGGGCTACACCTCGTTGCAACGGGCAACGATTCCTCTAACCGTGAACAACTTGCCGATGCTCTCCGCCGCAACTCCAACTCCCGGATTGAAACCGCCTTCGACACGCTCAGTGTACTGAACTAAACTTAGAAACACTTGACCAGCTTGGCTGGAATCATGTCCCGCGCATCATGCGTCTCGATTGGATTCCTCGTCCGGGAATGACCAAGAGTCCGGGAATGCATCGTCAGTATAACAGTGAACGCGATCAACTGCTTGCCGGTAACACTGCTTTCCTGACAAAAGGTTTCTTCACCGTTGATCAGCGGGGCTTCCTGACCGGAGCCAGCGGGCGCATCTCCCCGATCACCGTTTTGAGGTCCCGGAGTACGGCCACCACGTCCTTGACGGATTGTTTCACCACGAGACAGTCTTCCGCCGAGACCATCTACTGGTGGAGAAGATCATCGTGATGGAGGTGATGACTGCGATAGGGGCTTGTTGTCCTCTTCCACCGGCAAATTCCGCAAGATCCACTTCCAGGTGCTTGGTTCACGTTGGGAGGCGACCAGTTTTTAGTAGTAGGAAACACAACTTCTTCCGTTCGAGACGGACCGTCCCTGCAGTGATTTGGCAGCATTCTAGCATTCACTAGCAGTATTAGCTCCGGAACCTGCTGGGCGCCGAACACCTCTGACGGGACCGGTTTCAAATTGCAAACCCGTTACTTGCATTTGGGGAAAAAATTGAGTTAAATTTAAATAGATTCCATTATTGGAAACAAAAACGCAACCACGCAAAAAAAAAAAACTTATTGTTTATGTTGCCGATGTTTTGACGTTTACACGGTTAAGTGGAAATACTCATGAAATAGAACAATCATCCTCATCATTCCAATTATTCCGGAATGATCCTGGAATTATTCCAGAATGATCGAGTGTCAACCCCCTTGGAACAGACTCAGACCAACAAAATGTGTACATCCATTTCCAAATTTAAAAGCTTTAAGTGCTCTAAAAACTGCTGTCCCTATTCAGACTGATGTCCCGATTCGCCCCAGATTACGGTAAAACCCTTTGTGGTCGTGAGAAGTGTCTTTTTGCTGATAAAATTGAACTTTATCGTTATGAACAATGATATCAACACAATGAACTTAATTTTAG
This sequence comes from Culex pipiens pallens, assembly GCF_016801865.2. NCBI lineage: Eukaryota > Metazoa > Arthropoda > Insecta > Diptera > Culicidae > Culex > Culex pipiens. The sequence continues at coordinate 166,531,367 of NC_068939.1, read as the reverse complement.
GACCCAATTCAACCAAGATTATCTGAAGTCCTCGCCTAAATTGCACTTTGGGTAATCGAATCACGACAAAAATCGTTGTCTCGAGCGTTGTCTTGACTGTAAGATGGTTTGAAACCAACAGTTGGCAAAGAACGGGGTCACTTTTTAGTTTGACATCCCTCTTACACGGCGTTCACACACACTACCAAACGTTTGTTTTGATAGTGTGCGGGAGTGCGTGTAAAAAGTGACAGCTAGTTCGTCACTTTTTAGTTTTACTTTATCAAACCAACAGGATACAAACTTGGTACAACCTAAAAAGTGTCAAACGAAAAAGTGACCAACCACCGGGGGTTGAGTGTATTTTAAATACTGCGGCCTACAACTTTCGTAAAAAGTTCGAATGAGTGTTTGGAGATTTTTTTGATGTCTGCTCTTGTTAGTTTTGGGCAAATATGAACAAAAATTCAAAATTTCAAGAATTCTAAATTCAAAAAATCTTAAAATTCTAAATTTTTAAAAATACAAAATTCTAATAATCAAAAAAATTAAAATTAAAAATTTTAATTTTCCAAGCACACAAAGAAAAAATACTCTAAATTTAAAAAGATCGTTCGTTGGATTAAAAGTTCGCGTTGGTGAATATTCGTAGAAAGCTCAAACTTTTCAATTTAAAAGTTGGAAAGTTTTTGATACTACTGATACTACCATGCATTTATGGAACAAAATCGTTGTATTGGTAAAAGTGTTTTACTTTTAATTTGAAAAGAAACCTTTTATAGCAAGAATAAACAACATTTAATACTACAGTGATAGTTTCAGAAAAATGGGCTTGATTTTATGTTTATTTTTAAAAGTTTTAAACAGTATGTTAAAAAAAGACATTTTGTTATTGTATTAAACGCTTCTGGCCAAAACCCGAGTCCAAGCTGTACCGATTCTTATGGTACGCCACCGGTCACTTCCGAAGACCCCAAGCTGGACAGTTCCGGATGGACGTTTCGACGCGCGACAGCAAAGTAGAGAACAGGATGGTCACGTTGCCGGCCTTCATCAGGACAGGTTTGGAGAAGTTGACTGTAGATTCGGCAAGGGTGATCGACGTTCCCCGGCTGTAAAGTGAAGTGCCTGAACGGAGAGTTCCAGATTCTGGAAGCGCATCCGGAACATTGGGTTGATGAGGCCCTCGGAACGGAATTCGACTTCGAGCACTTTATCCTTCTTCGAGAATGACACAGATTTTTTCGGCACGCTGTCCAGGTTCATTCGGTTGGAGCTGCGCCGTCGCGAGATGAGCATTTGTGGGCGGTTAGTTGCTAAAAGAGATGGAAGTTAGTGAAGTTGGCAAGCCACTGCACACATTCTCATTACTCACCGGTTGTTGTAAACCGCCGGCACCGAGTGCAACATCCGCTCTGGCCACCTCCGATTATCCCGCTTCTCGTTATAAAAAAAGTACAAAAAACTTAATATTTTAAAAATAAAAAAAATATTTCACTTTGAATTTTACCTTTTTCCTTTTTTTTTTTTTAACCAATGCAGACAGAGAACCTGCAGGGAGCAACAATTTTTTTTATGAAACTTCAAAATTTCAGTGGAAATTGACGTCCAATCAACTGAAAACAATTTGAAATGCATTTCCCAGCGTTTATAATCAAATTTAGTTTGTTTGTACTTGTTAAAAAAATATTTTTACTTTTTTTGTTTTGTAAAATCCGTAGGATTTACACAAAAAAGTGTAATCGTAGTTGAACTGAAAAAATCGTATGGGGTGGTGCGGAAAGGAACTCAGCAAAGTGCGATGTTCAGTTACTGTTCGGGTGCTTTAGAGCAACTCTCCCATCTGGCGATTTGGCAACCCTGCGCATTTGACAGTTCGCCCGCAAGAGGCTCATTGTTGTTCACGACTCGAACGAAACGGACGCAAATAAACACTAGTTAAGTTTAGTTGGTAAACACGGTCGTCTTTCTTTCCCACGGGATCTCGCGTTCCGTCGGCCCAGTCCAAGGTCCAAACATTGGTCCTTCGTCGCCGGATGGGTTTCGCGAACCGGTCAGTATGGACAAGCTGGAACACCTTCGAAAGGTGTGCTTGGTCCGCGTGAGTGGGGAGCTGGTGGCAGCCGGGAAACTCGCTGTACGGAAGGCGTCCTTCAGCGAGGCAACGGAACGGCTCGAACGGCTCCGGGAGCTTGCTGGGAAGTTCCGGCGGACGCAGCAGAGCATCGAGGAATTGCTAGACGACCCGAAAGCAGTTGCCGCAGAGCAGAACAAATCCGTGGAGTTTTTTAAGGCCTACCAAGCGGCCAAGGAACTGCTCGAATTCCACATCATCAACACAACCCCGGTTCGAGCAGTTACCCGGAAATCGAGCAGCGGCAGTCTGCTAGACGAGATCCGGCAGTTTCGCAAAGAAGTGGACGCAGCGATCGTCGGCCAGTTCGGAACCATTCCAGGTGATCCGAATGGCAGCGCTCAGGTGTCGAGTTGCGCACCCCTCTCGGGTCCAACAACAACAAGCGACAGCCAGTCCAGGTTAGTTTGTGCGTCCGCTACGGACCCAACAACGGTTTCAACGCGGGAAGAAGTCGAACAGATATCGAGTTGGTCACCGCTTCCGGAGAATCATCACTCTTCCATATGGGTGTCGACATTCCACCCTGGTCAAGCGATGTGTGATAACGGTGAAGATGGTCCGGAGACGCTCATGGAGGGCGTAGAGAAGGCATCTGCAGGAGAGGCGACAATGCAAGGAAACAACAACAAACAGGAAGAAGTGGATGGAGCTGTCATCAACATGGCGGTGGCACAGGATCCGAGGCGAGTGCAGTGGAAGGCTCTTATGCCAACTGAAGCCGTCAGTGTTCGGGGAATCGACGTGGCTCTTTCCCAAGCATCACTGGACTCCAAAACCTGTGTCGCGTTACCAACAAGGAACAGCCATCGGCGGTTGGGGAGTCAGCTACCCACCCTGTTTGGCTGAGATCTGACGGAAGTAAGGGTGGTCCGGAGACGTCCGCGGCGGGCGTAGAGATGGCACTCACAGACGGCGAAGCATCGAAAAACACGCTGCACCCAGATGCAGAACAGTGCGAGTACACCTCAATGAAGCACTCGGAAGCACAAGCGGAGGTAACAGTCATCAACGAGATGGGGGCGCAGGACCCACGGGGAGCACAGCGGAAGGCAAACATCCTGCCGACTGAACCGGTCAGTGTTCGAGGAATCGACGTGGCTCTTCCTCGAGCATCGCTGGACTCTAGGGTCTGTGTCTGGATTGGTCGGCCAAGGATCCAATCTATCAACACATCCAGCGTCCGCGCAATTGGACCGGCTGTTAAGATACAGAAAGGAAAGCAGAACATCAACGGCGAGAGTTTCACGGAAAGGGAGGGAGATCAAGCGCTGGTCGACACTGATTCGACTGAACCGACAAGAAAGTTTAAGGACGTCGCTGGTTACGTCACTCTGTCACGCTTCAAGGACGCCACGTTCTCGTTCAAGCAACTGTGGATTCGTGACTACATCCGGCGCCTACTCCAGGTAGAGCGGATCGGAAACTGGACACACCATCAAACGGCGAGCGCTGGCGAAGGCAAGGGATTGCAGCTCAAGATCAAACACACGACGAAGAAGATCGTAGCAGCTGGCGGAGTTGGTGGTTTGAGGCAGATGTGCCTCAAGGCGGGGGAGAATGTTCGGGTGCTTTAGAGCAACTCTCCCATCTGGCGATTTGGCAACCCTGCGCATTTGACAGTTCGCGCGCAAGAGGCTCATTGTTGTTCACGACTCGAACGAAACGGACGCAAATAAACATTAGTTTTAGTTAGCAGTAAACGCGGTCGTCTTTCTTTCCTCCGGGATCCCTCGCGTTCCGTCGGCCCAGTCCAAGGTCCAAACAGTTACAGTGCACACAAAAAAATATTACTGTAATGACAAAAGTAACTTAATTTTAATTTAAAAAGCTGGCAAAATTTGCTCGAGGGAAAGTTTTTTTCTTGTGTTAAAAATAATAACTATTACTGGTAAAGTTTTTTGAAATCTCTTCACTAACTGATTTAAAAGTCTTAACTTTTAAATATTTAATACGACTGTATAATTTCTTTCATTTTGACGTTCTCGTATAACCGAGTACGCCTAAGTCCCAAATGTAAACAAACACTTTGGTGGGTCCGGTGCACCGCGGTGGTGCTAGTGAGTCTAGAACGCAAAGCAAAGCCGACGCGGAAACTTTTGTGAGCCAAACAGCAGTAGCGGAACGCCTTCGAAGAAAGGGGGTGCGGGTGCGGGACGGGGTCGAGTGCTCAAAAAGGACAAGGCCAGCTGTTCCGGGACCGGAATGGGTAAAGGAAGCTTGGGTGCTTTGTGGGGTTTGTGATTAATTTTGTTTGTTTTTGTAGGATGGAAGGTAGGAATGTGGATTCGCACCGGTTGTATTCGGTGGTGGTGGCCCGGGATTGGAGGTTGAAGGTCAATTCCCGCGAGGACTGGGGCGAGATTATCGAGGAGATGGCGCTGCCGCAGCGTTGCATGAACAACGAGTTTGCGTTGAAGAAGATTAACGTCTGGTTTTTGGACAAGTACGAGAAAGTTAATTTTCACGGTGAGTTGACGGATCCGACGAAGAGGAGGACGACTAACGGCATAATCGGAGGTGGTCAGAGCAGATGTTGCACTCGGTGCAGGTGGTTTACAACACCGGTGAGTATTGAGAATGTGTGCAGTGGTTAGCCAACTTCACTTACTGCCATCTCTTTTAGCAACTAACCGCCTACAAATGCTCATCTCACGACGGCGCAGCTCCAGCCGAATGAACCTGGACAGCGTGATGAAAAAAATCTGTGTCATTCTCGAAGGAGGATGAAGTGCTCGAAATCGAGTTCCGAGGGCCTCATCAACCCAATGTTCCGGATGCGCTTCCAGGATCGGGATCTCCCTGTTCAAGCACATCACTTCCCAGTCGGGAAACGTCGACCACCCTTCCCGAATCAACGGCCAACTCCTCCAAGACTGTCCTGATGAAGGCCGGCAACGTGACCATCCTGTTCTCTACACTGCTGTCGCGCATCGAAACGTCCATCCGGAACCGTCCAGCCTGGGGTCTTCGGAAGTGACCGGTGGCGTACCGTAAGAATCGGTACAGCTTGGACTCTGATGTTGGCCAACCTTGAGCAGAAGCGTTAAATACAATAAAAAATTTTTTTTTAGCATGCTGTTTTGAACTTTTAAAAATAAATATGAAAATCAAGCTCATTTTTTGAAATTATCACTGTAGTATTAAATGTAATTTATTCTTGCCATAAAAGGTTTCCTTTCCAACAAAAAGTAAAACACTTTTACCGATACAACGATTTTGTTCCATAAATGCATGGTAGTATCAAAAACTTTCCAACTTTAAAATTAAAAAGTTTGAACTTTCTACGAATATTCACCAACGCGAACTTTTAATCCAACGAGCGATCTTTTTAAATTTAGAGTATTTTTTCTTTGTGTGTGTGATTGCAAAACAACTGGAATGATGTAAAATGCATTTTCACACATTTTTTCCATTCAAATGTTGAAAACATGGCTTGTAATTTAAATTTTGATATTACTTTTTTTGTGCTTAGAAAAATAAATTTTAACGTTTTGCACAATAAAGTCCTTTATTTTAGTATAATTTTAAAACCCAATAAAAAATATATTTTATGTATTTTTTTATTTTTTTATGTATTATAGACATTTATTTCAATTTTGTTTGTTTTTTTCCAGTTTTTTTTAAATTTATTAATGTTTTTTGAAATTTTTGTGTCAGAATTTTAATTTTCTTATTTTTTAATGATTTTTTAATACTCATGTAATTTTCATTCATTCACGCAGAAAAATTAGGCAACTTAAACATTTTGAAGATTTGAAAATCAAGATTTTTTTTAATCAACGCTAAACGTCAAAGCAAATTTTTCAAAACAACAAAAGATTTTTGTGGAACTGAGAAAATCAAGGTTGGTTTCAACGCAAAAATTGTTGAATCAAACCTTTTACAGCCTGATCGTTCAAAATATTTTTCTGCATGTTTCAAACAATTCTTCTTTAAAGTAAAAACTTTCACTGGCACAAGGGCAGCGAATGACCAAAAAGATCAATGCTGCCAGAAATAAACGAACCAGCAACAACAATTTCATAAATACAACGTGATTCTTCTACAGAAACATAAGGCTCTCTAACGAAAACATCTAACACGCTTAAAGCGGAATGGTGGTTTGTTTTCCACACAGTTTTGTTTGTGTTAATGATTTGCAACCACTTCCCCATACATAAATCGCACTGTTTCATTATGGTTATCAAATGAACATTTGCTATAACTTAGCCTATTATTGAGTCAATAGAAGCGCAATAATTATTATCCAAGCACTAGATTTTATTTATATTTTTTGAGTTGGTTCAAACTTTGCGGGGTCCTTCCCGATGACCAAAGAAGCCATTTTGTGTCATTGGTTCACCCATACATGTCTCCATACAATTTTGGCAACTGTCTATACCAAAATGGTACGTAAATATTTGATAATCTGTAACATTTGAAGGAATTGTCTGATCGATTCGATGTCTTCGACAAAGTTGTAGGTATTCTTGAGGACTATTCAAAAAAAAATATGTTAGTTTTTATATAGAATTTTCCAAACTTTGTGTTTTTTTTATTTTTTTATGTTGTAGACAGACAAAAGAAACCGCAACTTTTGAGCCATGCACACAAAAAAATATTACGGTAATGACAAAAGTAACTTACTTTCGAATTAAAAAGTTGTTAAAATTTGCTACATTAAAAGTTTTTTTCTTGTTTTGAAAATGAAAACTTTTACTGCTACAGTTTTTGAAAATCTCATTGCTCACTGATTTAAAAGTTTTTCCTTTTAATTCGACTGTAAAATTTCTTTCATTTCGACGTTCTCGTGTAACCGTGTACGCCTAAGTCGCAAATGTAAACAAACACTTTGGTGGGTCCGGTGGTGCTGGTGAGTCTAGGACGCAAAGCAAAGCCGACCGCGGCAGCAGCCAGGACTCGGACGCGGAAACCTTCGTGAGCCAAACAGCAGCAGCGGAACGCCTTCGAAGGAGGGTGGTGCAGGAGCGGGACGAGGTGAAGTGCTCAAAAAGGACAAGGCGAGCTTCCTGCAGGAACTGCAGCTGTTCCACGACCGGAATGGGTAAGAAGAAAGCTTGGGTGTTTTGTGGGGCTTGTGATTGATTTTGTTTGTTTTTGTAGGATGAGAGGTAGGAATGTGGATTCGCACCGGTTGTATTGGGTGGTTCGCGTGAGGACTGGGGCGAGATCATCGAGGAGATGGCGCTGCCGAAGCGTTGCGTGAACAACGAGATTGCGTTGAAGAAGATTAACTTCCGGTTTTTGGACAAGTACGCGAAAGTTTATTTTCACGATGGGCCTCCGACGAAGAGGAGGACGACGAAAAGCTACATAATCGGAGGTGGTCAGCGCAGATGTTGCACTCGGTGCCGGCGGTTTAGAGCACCGGTGAGTATTGAGAATGTGTGCAGTGGCTAGCCAACTTCACTTACTTTCCATCTCTTTTAGCAACTTCCCGCCCACAAACACTCACGTCGCGACGGCGCAACTTCAGCCAAATGAATCTGGACAGTGAGCCAAAAAAAATCTGTGTCATTCTCGAAGTAGTGCTCAAAACGTGCTCAAAATCGAACTCCGTACCGAGGGCCTCATCAACTCCATGTTCCGGATGCGCTTCCAGGATCGGGAACTCCCCGTTCAGGCACTTTACTTTCCAGCCGGAAAACGTCGACCACCCTTCCCGAATCCATCGACCATCGTGTTACACTGCTGTCGCGCGTCGAAACCTCCATCCGGAACCGTCCTGGGGTATTCGGAAGTGACCGGTGGCGTACCGTATGAATCGGTACAGCTTGGACTCGGATATTGGCCTACCTTGAGCTGAAGCTAGTGGAGAGGCATTAAATACAATAAAAAATGTTTTTTTAACATACAGTTTAATTTTTTTTAAATAAATGTTAAAAACCAAGCACATTTTTCTGAAATTATCACTGTAGTGCTAAATGTTGTGTATTCTTGCCATAAAAGGTTTCTTTTCCAATTAAAAGTTAAATACTTTTACCAATACAACGATTTTGTTCCATAAATGCATAGTAGTATCAAAAACATTCCAACTTTTAAATTGAAAAGTTTGAACTTTATACGAATATTCACCAACGCGAACTTTTAATCCAACGAACGATCTTTTTAAATTTAGAGTAATTTTTCTTTGTGTGTATTTAACAAAAAAATGTTGAATCAAACCTCGTACAGGCTGATTGTACAAAATATTTTTCTTCTTTAAAGTAAAAACTTTCACTGGCACAAGGTCAGCGAATGACCAAAAAGATCAATGCTGCCAGAAATAAACGAACCAGCAACAACAATTTCATAAATACAACGTGATTCTTCTACAGAAACATAAGGCTCTCTAACGAAAACATCTAACACTCTTAAAGCGGAATGGTGGTTTGTTTTCCATACAGTTTTGTTCTCGGTTTTGTTTGTGTTTATGATTTGAATGATTATGGCGACAAGTTATCAAAAAGACACTTGCTAAAACTTAGCCTAATATTGACTCAAGCGCAATAATTATTATAATGCACCAATACCGAAACTGGATTTTATTTATATTTTTTGATTTTGTTCAAACTTTGCGGGGTCCTTCCCGATGACCAAAGAAGCCATTTTGTGTCATTGGTTCACCCATACAAGTCTCCATACAATTTTGGCAGCTGTCCATACCAAAAATGGTACGTAAATGTTCGAAAATCTGTAACTTTTGAATGAATTTTCTGGTCGATTTGATGTCTTTGACTAAGTTCTAGGTATTGATAAGGACTATTCCTCGGACTATTCAAACAAAATTGCCAATTTTTAAACAAGTTTTTTGTAATAAATATTCAACTTCCCAAAATCCGTATTTCTTAATTTTTTTTTTGTATGTTGTAGGCAGACAAAAAACCGCAACATTTGAGAAGTATGGAGAAAATGTGCCACTAAGTTATAACATTTTGAAAGTTTGACTCGATTTTTTTTTACTTAATTTTTTATTGTAAAATCAAATTTGCAACAATTTTACAGATTTTTTAAAAAGTACACCATTTTCAAGCACTTAAAGTTTTATTTTACCTGAAAAATTCCCGCATGTGATTTTTTTTTTAATTCCCGGAAATCCAACTCCCATCCCCCATCATCATCACCCCCGTTCTGTCATTTGACGCACTCTGCTGCCCGCGATGACATTTTTCCAGCCAACCCAAAAGACGTGCGTGACAGTTTGCGTTGGTTCTTCGTCGGTGTTGGTGTGCGCTCTTTGCTCCGCTCGTTCGCAGTCCGTTTTGCTGACCGTCCAGCAAAGTGCAAATCGCAGGACTGTGAACGCAGATTCCGCTTTGTGCCCTCGCTCGGGTGCCTGAAAGTTACTTTTCCGCGAAAACGGTTCCTCCGGTGTCGGGTGGTGCTTCGGACGGGCGTGATTTGGGTGGGAATCGCCCTTTTGGAGGAGGGACGGCGGAACGACAGAAAACGGTGAAAAAAGAAAGGCGTTTGCACCCCTCCCAGAAGAAAAAAAACGAGAAAAAAGGAAACGAAAAACAAGAGTAAGACGAGCGCGGACGGAACAGGTTCAGGGGGTGGGTCCCGTGCCGTAACTGTTTTCCAGCTGGAACAGCTGGATTACTTGCTGGAGGATGTTCCAGGTTGAGGATTTCGCCACTGCCAGCGGCAGCTATTAATCGCTGTCCTTCCCCCCTCGGGAGATTGCTGACCTCTTCCTCCCCGCTGGCCCCGTGCCCTGCCCTAGGGAGATCTGCAAAAGAGGCAGCTCACAGAAGGAAAAAAAAGTGAATGTTTTGTGTGTGAGGAGCTCTCAAGAGTGTTATCACTTTTCGGGGTTTTGTTGATACGCGGGTTGTGGCCAGCCTCGGTTCCTTTCTAGGGGATCTTGAGGCGAAAGAAGGAGACACGAAACACGGGGAGAAGCAACAGCAGCAGCAAGTGAATACGAAAATGGTGGACAGTGGTTGACATTCTTCCCTCCGCCGCGAGAGAGTGTTTTGTGTTTTTGTTGGTCGTGAGGACGTGTGAATCGGGAAGAGTGTGTCCCCGCTGGGCAGGAAGAACCCACACAGGAAAAGGATCCGCGCGGAGGGTCCCTGATCTGACCCTCCGTCAACAACCGCCGCCGCCGCCGGAAATCGAAACCAAAGCAAAAGATGTCCCGGCTGGCCGATTACTTCGTAATTGTCGGCTACGATCACGAGAAAGAGCGTAAGTGGCTTCTAATAGGTGTTGCGACCTCCGGGGTCTCCAACAATATCATGAATTATTCAAAACATTCGTTCGTCAATTGAGATCGTTTAACCAGGGCGCACAAATTATTGGGATGGAATTTTCGCTTTTCTAAAAACATTACGAAGGCTGGGAGGAGGGTGCAAATACGTGCGATTGCAATGGTTTGGTGGAATTGAATAGTTTTTGAAGCTGGGCCTTCACGGTGAATGTGTGGAAAGGACGTGACACGAACAATGAAAAGCGTTGGTCTTTTTTTTTTAACTTCCTTTGTAAATTTGCCTTGAATTTAGAAAATAGTTCTGTGTTCCGTACTACCTATTTTTTCTGTCATACTCGAATGAAAAAACGGTTAATTTTCATCGCAAAAAATCATCCATTTGAGTGTTACAAAAAAAAAGTTACAAAATAACCTTCGAAATTGCAAAGCTTTTTCATTCAAAAAACGCTAAAACAGTTAAAAAAACATGCAAAATTTCGAATCGTTTGATACACATATTGCGAATTATAAAAATTTAGGTATTTTCGAAAAAATACGGTATTTTGTGAAAATTTTAATATTTGATTCAAAAAGATCTAAAACAGTTAAAATATTTTTAAAATTTCGAATCGTTTGATACCAATATTTCGAATTATAAAAATTTGAGTATTTTCGAGAAAATACGGTATTTTGTGAAAATTTTAGTATTTCATTCAAAAAACTCTAAAACAGTTAAAATGCATGCACCAATATTGATTTTTATAAAAATTTGAGTATTTTCGAGAAAATGCGATATTTTGTGAAAATTTTAGTATTTCATTCAAAAAACTCTAAAACAGAATACAGGCAAAATTTCAAATCGTTTGATACCAATATTTCGAATTATAAAAATTTTAGTATTTTCGAGGAAATGCGATATTTTGTGAAAATTTTAGTATTTCATTCAAAAAACTCTAAAACAGTTAAAATATTTTCAAAGTTTCGAATAGTTTGATACTCTTATTGCAAATTATGAAAATTTGAGTATTTTCGAGAAAATACGATATTTTGTGAAAATTTTAGTATTTCATTCAAAAAACTCTAAAACAGTTAGAATACATGCAAAATTTCAAATCGTTCAATACCAATATTTCGAATTGTAAAAATTTGAGTATTTTCGAGAAAATACGGTATTTTGTGAAAATTTGAGTATTTCATTCAAAATACTCTTAAACAGTTGAAATATATGCAAAATATCGAATCGTATAATACCCATATTGCGAATTATAATTTTTTTAGTATTTTCGAAAAATTACGGTATTTTGTGAAAATATGAGTGGAGTTGATAATAACCAAGGTTGTTAACGATAAAATTATCGAGGCTCGATAACGCCCTAATTCTCCCTACAAAGATTGGAGAAAAACCATTCGGTCCTGTCTAAATATTTTTTAAATATTCAAAGTGCATTTGTTTTTTGGGGGGCCCAAAGTTCATGCTTCCCCCTTTTTGAAATGTAATACTTAAAATTGTTTACAAAATACCGTATTTTTCGAAAATACTTAAATTTCATAATTTGCCATATGGGTATCAGACGAAGCTAAATTTTGTAGGCCTTTTTAACTTTTTTATATATTTTTTATAAATACTAAAATTTTCACAAAATATCGTTTTTGTTTTCAAATTACTAAATCGTCTAAATTTTGTGAACATTTTAGTAAAAAGGTATAAAACATTTCGCTTCATTTGAAACCTATATGGCAAATTATGGAAATTTTAGTATTATGAAGAATACGGTATTTTGTGAAAATTTTAATATTTTCAACAAAAAAAAAACTCTTATAAAGTGAAAATTAGGTAGGTAGCAATTTAAAAAGGTGTAAGCCTTACGCTGCTGTATTTAATAAATAAACAAATTATACAAAATTTCGTTTCGTCCATATTGCAAATTTTAAAAGTTTGAGTATTTTCGAAAAATACGGTATTTTGTGATAATTTTAGTATTTTTCATAAAACTTTAATTATGTGAAAATCATACAAAATTTCGCTTCGTCCATATAGCGAATTTTGAAAATTTGAGTATTTTCGAAAAATACGGTATTTTGTGAAAATTTTAGTATTTTGAAAAAAACTTTAATAAAGTGAAAATCATACAAAATTTCGCTTCGTTTGAAACCCATATTGCAAATTATAAAAATTTTAGTATTTTCGAAAAATACGTTTTTTTTTAATTTTAGTATATATCAAATAATCTTAATAAATTTGAAAATCATACAAAATTTCGCTTCGTCCATTTTGAAAGTTTGAGTATTTTCGAAAAATACGGTATTTTGTGAAAATTTTAGTATTTTTCAAAAAACTTTAATAAAGTGAAAAGCATACAAAAATTCGCTTCGTTTGAAACCCATATTGTAAAATGTAAAAATTTGAGTATTTTCGAAAAATACGGTATTTTATGAAAATTTTAGTACCGTCAGTGGGGGTGACATTGGGTCTGGGGGGTGAGATTGGGTCAAAGTGATTTTTTACGGATTTTACCATTTCTCAGATTCTTCTCAATGAAACTGAATTCTGTTAAAAGGGTTGTGTAGGGGACATCTTAAGATGACTTCGCTGAAAAAATCTCGTTCCTAGAGCAAATCCTGTTATTTTGACAGCTGTCTAAAGTTGAGGTACGTTTTTGGCCAAAAATGACCTCTTGAAAAATCATTTTCTAAAATTTTTCTTGGGATTGCTCAAAAACTACCCAAATGTTTGAAAATCTCCACTTCAAACATTGTAGCATGTCAATACGATTCCCTCGAACAAGAAACATTGTTGGATGACTTGTTTTTACCATATTGTTGTATTTGAGCATCATTTTAGTTTCATTTGACCCAATGTCACCCCCTCTAAGGGGTGAGATTGGGTAAATTTTCAAACTATTGGCATTTAAAGTAGTGTTCACTAAAATCCACCATAGTTTGGGAAAATGTTAGTAAACTATCGAAGAACAAATCTACATTGGAAGATTTTCGATGTTATTATTTAAATTGTTTTTGTTATTAGGTAATTACGAGAGGTGTATCGTTTTTTTACCCATAGTCACCCCCACTGACGGTATATTTCAAATAACTTTAATAAAGTGAAAATCATACAAAATTTCGCTTAGTCCATTTGAAAGTTTGAGTATTTTCGAAAAATACGGTATTTTGTGAAAATTTTATTATTTTTCAAAAACTTTAATAAAGTGAAAATCATAGAAACTTTTGCTTCGTCCGTTTTAAAAGTTTGAGTATTTTCGAAAAATACGGTGTTTTGTGAAAATTTTCAGTTTTTAGCAAAAAAAAACTCTAATGAAGTGAACACGCATACAAGATTTTGCTTCGTTTGATACCCGTATTCTAAACTTTTAATATTTGAGTAGTATCGAAAAAATACGGTATTTTGTGACAATTTTAGAATTAAAAAACAAACTAAAAAAAGTGAAAAAGTTCACAAAATTTCGCTTCGTTTGAAACCCATATTGTAAATTATGAAAATTTGAGTACTTTCGAAAAAATACGATATTTTGTGAACAATTTTGAGTATTTATAATTTTAAACATACTAAGTAGTAAGTTTGCAAAATAATTTGTTTAAAGAGTGAAAATCTGCTAAATAGATGGGAATAGGAGCGAATCCTCAACCTGTCAAACATATGAGTATTTCCTCTAACTAAAAAAAGCTTTTCAAAAAAATCAAGCCCCCATCCTTCCAAATTTCCAAATTTATGAAAATATATTTTTCCTGAAGTTGCAGTCTTTTTTCTATCCATGGTCCGAAAATTCAAAACTTGCAAGAAGTCTAAAAGGGACCTATTTGATTAAATAATCAAGATTAAACGTTATACAATATATTTAAAATAGTTTACAATTAGTTGTACAAGTTTTTTTTTTTTCAATGAAAATTTAAATTTTCAGCAATATTTTTTTCTTTTGGGGCATTTTTTAAGGGGGTGGGAGGAATGCAATGGCCTAACTGAAACAATGTATAAAGTATGTTGTGATTACATCACAATATTCCTCTAATTGGTTGCAGTGGTCACAAGGCTCAACAAAATAAAAAGTTGTGATCATTCTTTCTCCAAAGTTGTTAAATTTATGCTTGAAATATAAAATTCAGTTAAAACCCAGCAGAACGTCATTCATCCTCTCACGGATTTCCCCAAAGTCATAATCATTGATAGCTCATCCATAAACGGTCAAGTTGTTCTTTTCTCTGTTTTGTCTGTGATCTCGTTCCAAGCCCTCACGGCCACAATTTGGCAACAGTTTCGTACTAAATAAACCAAAATGACATCATCATCACCTCACGTTTACTGCCCACTATCACCTATCTCTCTCTTTTTTATGCCATTTGCATTTCCTTTTTATTGCCACTTTGGAACTAGTTTTAAATTTAGTTCAGAAAATTTAGCATAACTTTAAGTTTTTTAAATCATCGATAACGCCACAAGAACCACTTTCAAAGTGCAAATTCGATTCGCTGCCGCCGTTACCGGAAGGTCAACCTGCCGGCCGGATGACGCAGAGCCAGTGCTCCAGTGAAAATCGTCGAGAAAATCAACTTTGTATAGGTAGCATGTGCCTAACCAAAGCGAGACGGGCCGCAACCTTGACTCAGGCAGAGTTAATTAAGTTCGCGGTGTGTTTAAGCATTTAATTTTTTACTTAAGCGTTTGGTACGGTATGTCCACGCATCCTTCCTCCCCTGTAGATTTGGTGAAATGTGATTCGTTCACAGAATCCTCTCTGCGGTAAAAACAATGCAGTAGGGCTGGCCGCTTTAATTTTTTGTCCAGCATGCTTCCATCAGACATGCAGCGTCTTTATTAGATTAGAGTAAAAAAAATACTTATTCTTGAAAATGTAATATGGAGTATCAATAAATTTTAGATAAAAAACTGCAACAAAAAACACACCGTGCTGTGTAGTATAACTTTCCAGTCATTTTGGTCTGAAGGTCGTGGCGATGTCGTTCATCACCAACGCGTCGTCGCTGCCGTCTAGCAGGGGCAATCTTCCGTGATCTACTCTATTTACTCCCAATATGTATGTGCTCGCAAGTTGGAGTTAATTGGCATCGACCAAGAATGTGTGCACTTGTGTCAAAACATTCCTCAACGCATCATCACACCGCGTCTGAGATAATCTTTCGTCACCATTACCATCACCATCATCGTCATCATCGTCATGTTACACTTCATCAAGTCAGCAAAAAAAAAGAAGCTCTAGATATTCAAGAAATTGCTCACTTTTAAGCGATTCACTCTCGATGCTGCTAACGAAAGCAAAAAAAAAATAGATAAAAAATGAATGAACGAACTAATAGAGTCGGTTACATAAAAAAGAAAGAGTAAAAAAAAAACAAAATAACTAAATGCTTTATGGATCGCCACCCGCTCCACGAAAAAAAAACCTCGCAAGTGTGTGTTTTTGCTTTCCTCAGATATTTATTACCCTCACATTTTTTCGTCTCCAACCGCTCCAGTACCCTGCCTTCTGCAAAATAAAATTTGCAGCCTCCAGCAAAAAAAAAACTGTATTTTGAGTGACTTTGTACCTTGATTTCATACCAATCACACGCATTTCACTAATACATCTTTATATTTGACGCGTCGCTATCTGTAAACGGGGACTGTTCAAAAATTACGTGCAATTTTTTTTGAACAGTTTTACAACAAAAAAGTTAATCGAGGCAGTACCGTCAAATCACCCCCTTTGACGGTACTGCCTCGACTATTCTGTTATTTGTCCATATAGAGTTGGAACCCCTTCCCTCCTCTAACCACCTCTTTCCAATAACTGTTGCTGGAGTCGCGGCTTGGCCACTTCTATTTTGGTGTGCCCCTTGGCTGATATCTGGTCCGAAGCTTCTGCTTCTTTCGTAAAGAGCGGCTCATCTATCTGTCTGGGCTGTGCTGTGTGTGTTTGAATTTGCTGAATTGGTGTTTATATTTCACTTTCGCTACACTACTTCTTCGGCCGTTGATGCTGTTCATGCGGAGGAATTGTGGGCATGGGCGTTCGGTTTTGTTTAATTATGATTTTTTATAATGACTTCACTTTACAATTGAATTTCTCAAAAACACCGACGATTAAGGCTATTTTTAAGTTGATATCGTTTTTTTTTTCAAAATAAATTATGACAGTGTTGCCAGTTTATAAAATATAACAGGAAAAGTCAAATACCTATTTTATTAGGATATTTTTTTCAAGATGTTCAATATATGACCACACCGTGAAAATTCATTAGTTATTGTGGAAGTCTTTTGCCTTCCTCACCTTACTGAGGAAAGGCTATAAAATCACTCGGAAAATGAAATTCTTAATTTGACCACCTAGACCCACCTTCACGTATACCTATCGACTCAGGATCAAATTCTGAGCAAATGTCTGTGTGTGTGGTGGGATGTTGATCATAAAAATTTGCACTGGATTATCTCGGCACTGGCTGAACCGATTTGGACCGTTTCGGTCTCATTCGATCCGTCTTGGGGTCCCATAAGTCGCTATTGAAAAGTATAAAGTTTAGTTAAGTATTTCAAAAGTTAGGTTAAAAAAACGATTTTAACAAAAGTTCGGAAGTTTGTAAAAAGGGTGGTTTTTGTATGAAACCCCGTCATGTTATACATTTTTAGAAAGGTATTCAAAAGAACTTTCCAACGACCTCAAAATATTGACGATCTGAAAACCCTAGCAAAAGTTATAGGCACTTAAGTGTTATTTATGTACTTTTTAGAGGCCGGATCTCAGATATCATGATGAAAACGTTGTCCGGATCTGTCATGCGACCCTTCGTTGGATGGGTTATCAAAAGACCTTTCTAACGAGTCCAAAAGATTGTAGATCTGACAACCCTATCAAAAGTTATAAGCACATAAGTACCCTGAATTATGACTGACTACTCAATCTGATGGTATGAATAATGAATCAAGTTGATAGAACACTGGAAGGTCCGCCCTTTTGTATCTATTTTGGATAGTATTACCCTCTAAATGTGAGGGAGGCACCAACCACCTAAGGGTGGATTAAGTAACGTTTTTTATCAATAATTGCATTCTAAGTGGTTATTTGAATTTTTATTATATGGATGTCCATATGGGAGGGGGTCCAAAATTCATAAAAATGTCCACGTGAGCAATTCTCTACCAAAACCGGAAATGGATTTTATTTGTATTTTTTGATTTGGCTCAAACTTTGTGGGGGCCTTCCCAATGACAAAATAAGCTATTTTGTGTCATTGGTTCACCCATACAAGTCTCCATACAATTTTGGCTGCTGTCCATACAAAAATGGTACGTAAATATTCAAACAGCTGTAACTTTTGAGTGAATTTTCTGATCAATTTGGTGTCTTCGGCAAAGTTGTAGGTATTGTTGAGGACTATTGAGAAAAAAATAGATTCACGGAAAAAAAAATTGCAGATTTTTTTATCAACTTTTTTTTCACTAAAACTCAATTTCCCAAAATACGTATTTTTTGATTTTCGAGATTTTTTGATATGTTTTAGGGGACAAAAATCCGCAACTTTTGAGCCATAGAGAAACATGGTCAAAAAATCTGCCACCGAGTCATGAATTTTTGAAAAAAATATTGATTTTTGGAAAAAATCCAAATTTCATGCTAAAACAAATTTGACGTTATTTTTTAATGCAAAATTGAATTTGCAATCGAAAAGTACTTTACAGATTTTTTGATAAAGAGCTCCGTTTTCAAGATATAGCCACCGAAAGTTTGATTTTAGCGAAATATTTGCAGTTTTTCGATTTTTAAAAATAGTGACCATTAGTGACCATTTCTAGAAATATTTTTTTTATTGAAAGTTCATTAAATTTGCTATAAAATTGTCAAAGAGACATTGAAGATTCGACCTCTGGTTGCTGAGATACAGCGGCTTAAAGAAAAAGAAACACGAAAATTGAAGTTTTCTAAGTCTCACCAAAACAACCCACCATTTTCTAATGTCGATATCTCAGCAACTAATGGTCCGATTTTCAATGTTAAAACATGAAACATTCGTGAAATTTTCCGATCTTTTCGAAAAAAATATTTTGAAAATTTTTAAATCAAGACTAACATTTTAAAAGGGGCAAACATTGAATATTACGCCCATTTAAAATGTTCAAAAAATACAAAAAATAAAAATGGTCGAAATCGGCCGATTTCGTAGAGAGTTGCTCACGTATTATATGCATGGCCCTTTAACAGTGTTGACATATCTTCGATATCTTCCCTTATTGGGAGAATGATTAAAATACCTTTAACATAAGGACATATTTTCTCTCTAAACCCACAATTTTCAGACAAAACTATTTTTGAAAATGTTATTTTCAGTGAATAAATCAGTAAATTTTGAAAAAGGCATTTGTTAAAAACAAACAATAGCTAATTTGGTGATACCTTGAAAAAAATATCAAGCAATTAAGTGTTTAGGTTTAGAGGCAAACCATTGTGCAGGAAATTTCTCAGCTTTTCGAAAATATTACATTTTTCTAAACTTTATTAAAATTTGAATTACCATTAAAAAAATACTGGAATAAAATTCTGTAGGTGAAATATACCTATTTTCGGCACACTTATCTTCAATTCTCATCACTTTTGCAATTTTCCACTAGGGACCATCCATAAACCACGTGGACACTTTTTTTGAAATTTTCACTGAAATCAACGAAGGAGAGTTGCTTGCTTACAATTATTTGAGCTATTTATTATTTTTGAAAAAGTCTTAAACACTTGACTGCCGTTCTAAGCATAATTCTAAGCATAATTCACTGGGCTTTGTCATAATGAGTGTCATAGGTTTGATGCTTGTTTGGCAAAGAGTATGATTTGATTCGATGTGGAATTAAAATCGAAGTGTTCAGTATATTGCTGAAGCTTCCATTTTTACACATGGACACCACTTCATGCTGCGAGAACCCACTTTGGCGCAGTCTCAGGGCTTAATCGATGGCCGGTAAGCTGTCATCGAGACAAGGAGGTTCTCCGATAGTGGAAATATCACATTTGTACAATGAACCGCTACATATGTGATTTTTCCCTATCTTAATGTGGGTGTCAGGTTAGGATGCGGGTTTTTAAAAAAAAATAGTTTTTGTAGAATTTAGGATTTTAACTATAAATATCAACTTTTTATACTTTGCCTTTAGATATTTAGGGACAAAATTAGTAACAGTGAATTTAGTAATTCTATCAGAATCGGTGATTTTCATTCAAGTAGCAAAAAACCAATCTGATTTGTCAAAATTTCCGTAGAGTCTCGATCAATCAATAGTGAAATGATATCGGACTAAGTTCGTTGATCTGTTGAACTAACGGTTGTCGGATTATGATTGTATCGACCATTGTTGCGAATCGAGGATCTACTGGAATTCTGACGATCAAATGGTCGTTTCTTTTTCAATTCACGACTTCTAAAATATGAACTGTTATTATTTTTTTTTGTTTTTTAAAAAGAAGCCAGACAGGTTTTAAAAGAAACGTTTTTTTGGCTATTAATTAAAATGTCGGGGATTTGAGATAAGAGTAGCTTTCGGATAGGTTGCTTTAAATCTTGTATTCAATTCAAGTTAGGTAGTTATCCGCAAATGAATATTTGGACTTATATGAATAATTGAACATTTTGGACTTATGAATAACACACAACTGTGCATTTATTCTAGAGTCAGATCCATACAGCGTCAGTGTTTATTTGGTCGAAGTGTACTAATTCATTGGCAGATCTGATTCTAGTTGTAATGTACGACAAGACTACTGACGGACGTGACAGGACGAGGACCCAGTTTAGAGGTTTCGACATCAACGATGTGCGGCTGGAACACCCTCCCAAAAAAAAAATAAAAAAAAAAAAAACTGCCGTTCTAAGCATAATTGTCCCATGTAATTTTTTGACGATTTTGACTTTTTGACATTTTTGAGTTTAATTTTTCATATACTTTAAGAAAACACATAACATCTAGTACTTTGTTCGGAAACTCATGAAAAAAAAACACCAAGTCTGTTTGTCCCATCGTTACTCTTTTACGCATAATTGTCCCACCAAGTATTTTCATTCACGAAATCATTAGTTTAACGAAAAATTATGCCTTGTTTTCCTATTAAATAGAAAGAGGATGACAAATAAGAGTGATAAACTACTGACTGGGGTGATAAGGGACACATAGGGCGAATAGGGACCTCCGGGACAAATATGTGTAGAAACACAGAAATCGATCAAAAATTTCAATGGCGTTTTTCTCAGATGCACTTTTTTGAACATGGGACAATTATGCGTAGAACGGCAGTTTAGGGCTCATGCATAAACCACGTGAGCAATTTCCCACCATTTATTATTATTATTTTTTTTTTGGTTCAAACTTTGTGGAGTCCTCTCCAGCCAATATCCAGAAGAATAGGCACACGTAATTTTTTTTTGACGACTTTTAAATTAACCTTTTTTTACAATAATCTATTTCAATTAAACCCTTTTTTTTTTTTTTTTTGGTTTGTTTAGGGACAACAACATGCAACTGAGCCATAGAGAAGCATGGACAAAAATGTTGCCGCCAAGTTTAAGATTTTTTTGAAAAAAATAGAAGCCTACTTCATTTTGACATTTGTTGTACAATCAAATTTGCAATCGAAAAGAACTTTACAGATTTTTTTGATAAAATTCACTGTTTTCAAGATATAGCCACTTAAAGTTTAATATTAACCGAAAATTTCCCGTTTTTCGATTTCAAAAATAGTGTCCACGATTATCCATTCCTGAAAATATTTTTTCGAAAAGTTCAAAAAATTTCCAATAAAATTGCCTAATATAGACTCATCCTAACATTTCCACTTTTTATAATGTCAATATTTGAAACATTTGTAAAATTTTATGATCTTAAAGATCATAATATTTTGAAAATTTTGGAATCAAGACAAACATTTCAAAAGGGCCAAACATTCAATATTAGGTTATTCTATAATAATTCGAAGAAGGAATTTTGAGAAAATATTGTAAATGAAGCAAAATTTATATCGTCCATCATGATGGAAGTCGTCACCTTAAACCAACTTATAATTTTAAACGGTATTATTCAAATCCAGAATTTGTTTAAAAAAAGGTCCTATAATCTATTGTGTTTCATATGTTTATACTGCCCATGTTCGCATAAATGTCCCATATGAAAATACAGCAAGCTGAGAAAAATGCATTTGAAGTTTGGCCCACACATAAGGTTACGTGTTAAGTTTTCACGAAAAACCTGGATTTCCTCCTGATTTCTAGAACACAGTACTGGATGTTATAGGCTGTTTTGAAAGAGCACACGATTTTGAACCAAACTGCACCATTACCTCAAAAGTGCCGAAATTGCATATGGGACATTTATGCGATCATGGGCAGTATAGGACTTATTAAAAAAAACTCTAGAAATATATTATCGATTGTGACCACCGAATAACATGGAAGCTGGTCCTGGGTACATAAATGACACAATCCTCTTTTAAAACAATAAGATTTATGAAATCACGACTTACATTTCAAAAGGGCCAAATAATATGTTTGAGCAGCGATGGAATAATCATCATCAAAAGAAAATCATTGGACGTTCATCAAGAGAAAAAATCCGAAGGGAGCATGGCTCTCCTCTCTCGCGCACGAAAGATCGGTAAAAGGAATCTAAAAAAATCATCATCTTGATTATTCGGCGGAACATCTTTTTCACTACTACACTTGCAAGTGTAACGTCACACGTCGAAAAATGACCTGTCAAATTTTGTAGTTGGGCAATGTGTGTAAACAAAGTGAAATAAATACTTTTACGTGGTGCTGAAAAGGAAATTCACAAAAAATCATCAGCAGATTGATTTTCTTGAAGAATTTCGGGAGCGATTTTCTTTTGCGTGATTTGCCTCCTCTCTCTTTCGCGGGTGAAGAAAGTTCGCTAGCGAAATTGATTTTTTTTGCGATTATTCCATCCCTGTGTTTGAGGCTTTTTTGACATGTTAGTCGTGAGTTTAAAAATCTAAAAATATTTTTTCAAGAAGTTGTGAAAGTTTCACACAAGTTTCATATTTTAACATTGGAAATCTGATCAATGATGATGATCCAAGATTTCATCGATTGAACATTGAGGATCAACTGCAATAAGTGATATTATGTTAGTCCCCTAAATCGCACAGAAATCGTGAAAATTATAAAAAAAAGTTAAGAATTCAAATTTTAGTGATAAAAACTGTAAAAAAAATTGGGACATTTCTACTAAGGCAATTAGACACCAAATCGATAGGATCATTTTTTTCGATTTGTTTCAATCCTTCATAAATAGAAAAGTAATTGAGCAATTCCATCTCAAATCCGGAATTTTTCTGCTACTTTTGTACCCGACCCTCTCCAAATTCAATGAAACTTTGTAGACATGTTATCTTAGGCCTATATAAGCCATTTTTTTGTATATGGAGCCAATTGTACTCGAAAATGACATTTTCCTTTGGCCTTAAGGCAAACTTATGGGAAATTGGACGAGCTTTCCGATAAAAATATTTTCGAGACTGAAAAATCAATTCTGTCATATAGAAAATGCCAAAAACCACCAAAAAAGCTGTTTTTCAACATTTTTATTTCTAAAACCGCTGTAACTTCGCAAGGGTTGGACTTAGGACAATGGTCAATATGGAGACTTTTATGTAAAATTGTCTGGAGAATCGATTCCCACTATCGGTTTTTGAAAATTTTGACGTTTTGACCACTTTTCAAAAAAACAGTTTTAGTAAATGATTTTTGTATTTTTTCAGGAGAGACATACCATCCTGCATTTTTCTTGAGTCTTTTTGTAACATTTTAGGCGATTTCCTCAAAAATTTTGAACGAAAAAAAAATTGTGACTTCACCTTAACATTTAACTTTTAACCATAAAAATTTAAAAATCCCATAGAAGTGGCGTGTATTTTTCTTTCAGTGTATTTTTATCAGAAAACTCGTCTAATTTCCTACAAGTTTGTCTTTGACCACTTTTTGGTACGATGCAACGGCTTCGAGATACAGTCATTTTTAAATTACAGAATACAAAAATATCTAAATAACTTACGCCCTTCTCAAATGTCATTTTCGAGTACAATTGGCTCCATATACACAAAAATGGCTTATATAGGTTTAGGATAACATTCCTACAAAGTTTCATTGAAATCAGAGAGGGTCGGGTACATAAGTACCAGAAAAATTCCTGATTTGAGATGGAATTGCTCAATTGTAATTGGTTCTGCGAAAGCAGAATTCCTCATTTTGCGTGGGATCGACCACATTTTGAGCCGATCATCTCCCTGGAATGAAATGAATCAAACCAATTGTCTCCAAAAAGAACTATACACGATCGTGGTGTCGCGCAGTCAGCTGGCATCGATATCTGAGTCACAGTCACAAGTTGTAATGGGTCTCAACGGGGTCTCCTCCTCCTCCTCCGGTTATCGTACAGCAAGTTCGCCTGTCGACGTAATGACTCAGTCAGCTGCAGCTATACGAGGAGGAGGAAGGGGGTTGAGTTAATGAACGAGCCCCAATTATAACCTTTTGCACTGGCAAGTGGTAATTCGATCGAGAGACGACGTCATCCATTCCGCCTGCAATTGTCTCAGCTGGGCTTCGAGGAAGTGGCCCCCGGGCCGGGCCGGGGCAGTGATAATTAAGACAAGATATCGTCGTTGTGAAGGAAAAAGTGCGTGCTCAGCTCACACAAAATCTCTCAGCAAGTTGTACAATACTCGCGCCGGGGTGGAATAAGATTTAATAAGGAACTGTAATGAAAACCATCATAACGAACTCCAATCAACTGAAACGGGTAATCATCATATATGTGTGTGTTTGTGTTTGGGGGGATGGATATTTGCTTGTTTTCGTGTGATTTTTATGTTGGGTAGGTCAAAATTGGACACCGTTTGTTTTTTGATTACTACCGCAATGTTTGGTTCGACCGCGGGGTTTCGGTTTCAGCCAGGGGTTCCTGTTGGCTTGGGTGGTTACATGCTTCGTTTTCATTTGTTTTTTTTTATGTTTTTGAATGCACTTAAAATAAATGTTAGGGCAAGATTGAGCCAGTTTTCTTTTACTTATTTTTTGTATTTTAAGTACAATTTGTATGACAAAAGAAGTCTTTTTCGTAGCATCAGTATCTCCATACAAATCTTCTTTAAATTTTGGAAGATGTCCATACCATAAATTCTTTAAAAAATTTCTAAGATCGTTAAAATATTTTCATATACCTATTCATTGAATTTGGGCTTAAATGTTAAAATTATTATATAAAACAATTTCTCCCTCGATCAGGGTCGAGGAACAAGACCACACGGAGAGACCGGCCAGGGCAAATCTAAGAAAATCTTGGTTAATTTAACTAAAAGTATGGGTTAATTTTTTACACAGCTTTTTTTCAACAATCGATTGTTGATTTTGTTTACCCGAAATTGCTGACCACCAGTAACTAAAATTAACTAAAAAAATAGTTGGAATTGCTATTTTTGTTGGTTAAATGGCCGAAAAAAATTCTAGCAGTCGACTGCTAGAATTTTTTTTTCAGAAAATTAACTAAAAATTTCTTGTTTTCAGCTGAAATATTGTGGAATATTCCGTTAAAAACTGGCTGGGACATATTTTTCAACTACTTTTCAACAATTTTTTTTCGTTGTATCAACCGAAATATTTTTGCATGCAGCAAATTATTAGTGGTTTATAACAAAACATTTCTTAATTAGACATAATTTATGTAAGTGTTGATATATATTTTCTTTAATTATCTAACGATATAGGCTGGGCCAAATTTCTAGCTATATTTTAACTAATGGCTTACTTGAATACAGAAAAACATTCGTACATGTAGTCAATAATTAGCTATTGTTAGCAATATTTTTATTGAATTTGCAGTAAAATTCATAATAATGCCTCACAAATTAATGCTGGGTGTTTTTATATTCGCATTTTTTCTGCCTTAAATAAATCTAAAAAAATAATTAAAAAAAAAGCATATTACATATTTTGTTGAACATATTTAAAAATGTTGTTTAATTTCTCGTGATTCCTTAAAATAGAAACCGAGCAAAATTTTAACCAGGTTTTAAGCTTATATTTTTATTATGTTGTATAAAATGAAGTGTTGTATTCACTTACCATCACTGTGAAATCATCCGATAAGTCATCATCATCTACAACGGTCTCAGGTTTAGTTATTTTTCTTGTGGTTGGACACAGAATTTACACCAAAGCGAACCTTTTGCTGCAAATAGACATATGAAATTTATTAGTAATTTTATACAAAATTCTTAATTTCGGCTATAAACTGAAAAATGGAACGTAAATAAATGTAATTATAATGAGGAAAGAAAAAATATCAATAATGCTACTTACCAAGCTTGCATTAATTTATTGCATTTGATTCAATTTATTTAAAGTACTCCGATTCCTGAAAACAATATTTTGAGTTTTACTTACCAATTTATTAAGCAGTCTTCTTTCAACAGCATTTTTAAAATATTTATATCTTCTTTTGTATATTTTTTATAAATTTTGTTTTTTAGACATTTCCCATCGTCGAATTTTTATGTAAATATTATGTGTACGCATTTCCATTTTATGGTTGATGATTCTGAAAAAATAAAGGTTCATTAAAATTGTATCCATCGTAAGCACGAAGGTTTTTAATGATTCAATTTTCTAATTAAAATCACAGTACATAAATTGTTGTGTAAAAATAAACCCATACTTACTTAGATTAACCAACATTTTGTTAAATTTCCCGTGCAAGTATTGTCGTGCAAAAGTTCGCCCGCCTCTTCCTTCCACTGCCCTTCCCTTTCCTTCAAACATTGTCATGAAGGTCCCTTGCATCAGAGGTCCTCATTGCGAATGTCCTCATCTTGCCCTCATAGTTTATCACCTGCAAGGAAATCATCAACAAACCTATACTCACCAATTTCACCGCCACAGTTGCTACAGTGTTTACTGTGAAGTTGCTCCCTTTAACATTAACCAAATAGTTTGATTTGCATCTTTCACATCCTCTCACTTCATAATTAAAAACAAAACAAACTCAACAAATCGACAGCTCTTGTTCGAATCCTGACTTCAAATGACAGACGTAAACAAACCCAAGTTCATCTTTTAAAAATGTTTAACCAATTGTTAATTACATTCAACAATTTTTTTTATTTTACTAAAACCAAAGCTAACAGTTGAGCACGTTCATTCGAGTTCGGGAAATTTGTTAGCTTTTTGCCTCTAGCATTTTCAACAAACAGGTTATTAAATTAATACTGAATTTTAGTTAATTTAACTGAAAATTGGCAGTAACAAGTACGTTTTTGTTAAAATTTACGACAATTTTAATTGTTAAAATTTCTGGGCACAGTCTCTCCGTGCATCAAATTTAATTTTGAATAGTCTGATTGCAAATATTAACCAATTCAAAATTAAACAAACAATAGTCTTTCTTATATATTTGGATTTAGTCATTATTTTCAACATAAAAAGTTCTGTAAAAATAAATTAAGATTCAAAAAATATTCTTGCCAGATTTGGATTTTTTTTAAATTACCAGTTCTTTTTTAAACATGCTTTAAAAAAAATGGTTTTATTCTTTCAAACAGGAGCAGATTCAGAAAAGAAACTGGTTTTTAAAAACACGTTTCCATGAAATTTGTCATTCTATCAAACAAGAACTGCTCATGATATAAATAATTTTAAAGATTATTTTTCAATTTAAAACTTGCAAAAAGTTATTTGATAAAAAAATATTTAAAAATATAAAAATTGCAATGGCCTGTAAAAAAATGAGTAAGATTTTATTTCTATTTTTTTTTTTTCAAATCTTGCCTTGCCGTACTTCTCTATTGTTCAAGTGTGGCCGGTTTTTGTCCCAAAAAAAAACCAATTTTAGGCAATTAATTTTCTGTAAAAACAAGATTATTTAAAAATCGGTCGTGTATGAATCTATTATTTTCTGAATAGTCCTCATCAATTCCTACAACTTTGCCCAAGACTCCAAATCGATCAGAAAATTCCTTCAAAATACACAGATTCTCGAATATTTACGTAAATTGTATGGAGACTTGTATGAGTGAACCAATGACTCCAACTGGTTTCTTTATGGACTATCACAAATTTTGAGCCAATTTAAAAAATGCAAAAAAAACAACACAAAAATTTACGATTTTGAAGATTAAATTGTACATGAAAATTAATTGTTAAACTTATTTTTCAAAATAAAAATCTTTGACGTTTGTCCACGTTTTTGACCAGTTGTTTGAAAACAAACTGGGTTGAAATAAATAGATCTTAAATATACAAAAATATAATAGCCAGGGTTTAAAAAATAAATGAAGTTAAATAGAAAATATTCAAAGCGCTAGGAATTTCTGTAAACTAACACTTTAACAATTTTCCCTGATAAGACAAATTAATGCAGATATAGGTCGAACACAGTCCAGACTCGATTATCCGAAGGCCTTTGCCAAATTTTACTTCGGATAATCGAATCACGATTTTTTTTTCGTTGTTTTATTTTTAAACTACTTTAAAGTGATTTAGAATTTTTTAATCCAAGATTGCGGACAAAATGGCGCTTGTGAAGTATTGCAAAAATGTTTTTTTTTATTTTACAGGCAATCAACCATTCAAATTTTACTAAAATGGGGTCGCAGAACTCGAATTGAATGTTTAAATTAAGAAAATTAAAAATACAAAAAAAAAAATTGTTTGTGATTCGATTATCCGAAGTCCCATACAAACCTTCGGATAATCGAACTTCGGATAATTGAAAAATCGGATAATCGAAACTTCGGATAATCAAGTCTGAACTGTACAAACTTTAAAGCTAATGCTAATGCTTATCGATTACTAAGTATTCAGCTGTTTATCTATTTCCACAACCAAATCTGAATTTCCAGACCAAAATAAGATTTTTTTTTCAATTTCGGGAATGTCCGGGACTAAATGAAAAAGTTTCGGGATTCGGGAATTCCCGGTTTTGGAAAAAATCCCGGGAATTTTGTCCCAGGAATTCCCGGGATGGATGCAGTATTTTCAAATATGAGCAATTTATAAAAATGAGTTGATTTTTTAGTTTAATTAAATTTTTATTTTGTTTATTTTTGCTTTCTTGAAAATACTCAGTGTTGAAAATATTTTTTTACATCAAAAAAATAATCGATTTAGTAGTTTAATAGATAAATATGGCTCTTTCCAACATCCTTCGGTAAAAAGTCCCATTCGGCGAAACGATTTACCTGCTGTTTTTTTTTTTAATTCGGCAATTCGTAATGATTTTTTCAATTCAATTCAATTAGTGTTTATTAGTAAATAATCAATTTACAATTTCGTGTTTCTTATAACCTAATAGAGTTTTGGAGTTCCTTTCAACTATGGTTTACACTATAATTCATTTAGATGTAATTGGATATTCTAACAATGGATTTGGCAAGAGAAGGAAAACTAAAAAAAACCTTCGAGATCATAATGATTTTTGTATTTGTATTTTTGAGTGTTTTTTTTTTTACTTCAAAGAACCTTTTTAAAAAATGTTTGGTTGAAATTTAGAAACAAAAATTAAATACATATTGAAAATGCAGATTTATGAAAACATCATATCAAGTATTGTAAATTTTCCTGCTTTTAATATAACAATATCCTTGAATACACAATTTTCAAAATACTCATGTTAATCCGAAATTAAATTTAGAGAAAAATCCTAAAATTCCAACAATCATTGAGAAACCCTGCCCGGTATGGCCTACTGACCAGCCATTGCGGGGCAGTTGTAGCTGTGCTGGGAGACCTCACGCGGTGGGGTCTCTGAACGTAATTTGCAACAGGTGCACCACAAACATACAGATACCTACATAACATCACGCTGTTTGCGGTTCAGTTGTTCATGAACGGGCGGACTCGGAGTCAATCACACTATCTGGCTGGAATGGATTGGGTGTCGAGTTGTAAAATCGATGGATCTTTGAGGAGAAGGGGAGGGGTGTTCAAAATTGCGGGGAGGAGCATTTTTAGTTGTTATATTGATTACGCGCTCACGTTACTTTGGTTGCTCCAAATGCGAGGGGAAAAACATTTTTGCTTGAATGCATATCTTGGAATCAACAAATTCGATTGGAAGGTGGCTTACCGGCGAGGAATGCAATGCAATGCAACAAAGGTTAATAAACGATTTGGATATTTAGCTACTCAATGAAACATATAATACCGCAATGAGCTATGTCTTTTTGAAATGGGTCCTAGACTGCGATAAGCTGTATCAGCAGAAACCAAGTTGATACAAATTATACTTTCCCATAATTTCGTAGCCGGCCTACACCAATTTTAATTAAAAATTTAAAAGAATTGATCTTTTTCATTAGAATTCTGGGATTGCTTGATCTAGACCTTAAATTGAAACTCACACTCTGAACCAGGAAGCAAGAACAAACACAATACTCTTGGAAAGTCACACGCAGCATGGAATTTCCATGTTGAACGTTCAGTCACTTCGTTATGCTACCAGCTTAAGTCTCATTAGGCGGTGGGAAAATTCAACTCACTCATCATTTAAATCATGATTACTACAGCGTATGATGGAGTAGAGTTGAAAGCATTTTCGATAACCTTGAACTTTGCCATTGACTTTGCGTGGAGAAAAGTAAAACTTGTTTCTTCTTCTTCGTTACAGGAACCGGAACAAGAAATGGAAAAATCCTGCAGCGCTTCCCAGAGAAGGACTGGCCGGACACCCCCTTCATCTGTGGCATCGAATGGGTAACGCGTAGATCACTCCGCGATCATCTGCTCATACTAATCCCCCACTTCCATTTCAGTTCTGCCAACCGCAGGGCTGGTCACTGTCGACGGTGCGCCAGGAGCCGCAGTTCTTCGTGTCGGTCCTGACGGACATTGACGCGAACCGGCACTACTGCGCGTGTCTGTGCTTCAACGAGACGATCGCGATCACGCCGAGCAAGCCGATCGACGAGGAGGAAGAGGACGATGCGCTGTCGCCGAGCAGCCGGGCGCTGCTGGCGGCGAACAGTGGACCGCCGTCGATCACGCACCACAGCATCATGTACGCGCCCAAGTGTTTGGTGATCGTGTCGCGGCTGGATTACATCGAGACGTTTCGGAACTGTTTGGGGACTATCTATACGGTGTATTTGGAGAGTTTGAAGTTCCATTTGCACCACCTGATTGGGAGTATTTTGGGGTGTATTCAGGTTCCGCCGCCGGGTGGTCCGCAGGTGCGGTTCTCGATTGGGGCCGGGGACAAGCAGGTGCTGCAACCTCCGCTGTCGCACACACTTCCGGTGACGGGGTCTTGCGTGAGTTTGCTGTTTCACCAGCTTGGCATTAAGAACGTGATGTTGCTGTTTTGTGCGGTGATGACCGAGCACAAGATCCTGTTTCATTCGACGAGTTACACGCGCCTCACGGACAGTTGTCGCGCGTTGACCGCCCTCATGTATCCATTCCGCTACAGCCACGTGTACATTCCAATTTTGCCGGCGTCGCTGCTGGAGGTGCTGTCGACGCCGACGCCCTTCATCATGGGCATTCACAGCGCCATGCAAACCGAGGTCACCGAAGTGTTGGACGTGATCGTTGCCGATCTGGACGGGGGTTCGATCCACATTCCGGAGTCGTTGGTTCCTCCGATTGCGAAACTCCCGCGAGCCCTGTGGGAGTCGACGGAGAGTGCGCTGCGACTTGTGCTGCATCCCGAGCTGGCCCTCGCGGATTACGCGTTCCCACCCAACAACAACAACACCAACAGCGCCGGGTTCAGCTTCCGAGAGCAGAAAAACGACTGCCTGCTGGACAAGGAGATCCGGGCGGTGTTTATGAGATTATTCGCACAACTCCTGCAAGGTTACCGGTCCTGTTTGACACTCATTAGGATCAACCCGAAACCGATCATCCAGTTCCACCGGGCCGGCTTCCTCGGCGCCCGCGATCTCGTCGACTGCGACTTTCTCTCTCGCGTCCTGGACAGCATGTTCTTCACCGAATTCGTCACCGACCGGGGTCCACCGTGGCGACCCTGCGACGCCTGGGACGAACTGTACAGCTCAATGAACGATCTGCTCAAGCAAGAAACGCACGACCCCACCCTAATACTCAGCCACATCCAAGACCTGGCGAAGCAGTTGTTCAACAACGAAAACCCAAACCCACAAACCTACCAGCAAAAGGTTCTCCGACCCCCAGAAGGCGCCTTCGCCCGGATACACCAACCTTCGATGCCGCTCATCGACGCCCAAGAAGTTCAAAAGGTCATCAACGATGGCCTAGCCGCGAACGACCTGCAAGCGCGACTTCAAACCATCCGACCAACGCCACGGATCGTCCCGATGGGCCCATACCTGAAACCGGTCCCCGAACTTAGACCCGTGGTCAACAACAGCGCGCGCAAGCTGGAAGTGCTTAAAACCTGCATCAGCTGCATCTTCGACAACAAGATTACGGAGGCGCGCAAAAGTTTCCCCGCCGTGCTTCGGATATTGAAGCAGCGGGACGCGCGATTGACGCTGTGTCGAGAGTTGGCGAAGATCGCCCACGGGAACAAGCAGCTCGACCACCAGCAGTTTGACCTGGTGGTGAAGCTGATGAACCGGGCGCTGCAGGACGACTCCTCGAAGGACGAGTACGGAGTGGCGGCGGCGTTGCTCCCCCTCTCCACCACCTTCTGCCGGAAGTTGTGCACCGGGGTGATACAGTTCGCGTACACCTGCATCCAGGACCATCCGGTGTGGAAGAACCAGCAGTTTTGGGAGGACGCATTCTACCACGACGTGCAGAACTTTATCAAGGAGCTGTATCTGCCGCGGTCGCAGCACTCGGCGGACAAACCGTACAGCAGCTGGTCGACGGACAACAACGGGCTGACGCATTCGGCCTCGCGGGACAAGCTGGACCGGTCGACGTTGATGTCGCGGGCGCAGGAACCTTCCGCGCTGGAGATCGCCGCCGATCAGATGCGGATTTGGCCGTCGATGGACGGGGAGAAGCAGACGGAGCTGATCAGTTCGGAGGAGAAGACGCTGTACAGCCAGGCGATTCACTACGCGAACCGGATGGTGTTCCTGTTGATTCCGCAGGACGTGAACAGTGGGGGGCGGGTGCAGAAGCTGGACTCGCATGCGGATGACGACGCGAGCGTTTCGAACAGCGTGATTGAGTCGCACTCGCACAGCGATCATAGCGATGAGGGGTTCGAGGATAATGATCCGAGCGAGGTGGGCGCGCAGGTCGCCAAGATGGTGTGCAAGTTTATCGATCGGGTGTGCAACGAGGGGAAGGTGACGGCGGAGCATTTGCGGAATCTGCACCAGATGGTTCCGGGGGTCATTCAGATGCACATTGAGACGCTGGAGGCGGTGAATCGGGAGGCGAAGCGGATTCCGCCGATTCAGAAGCCGAAGCTGCAGTATCCGCCTTTGTTGTTGGGAGAAGAAATCGTCGGGGATCCGATGCGGGTGTACTTGCTGGCGGACGGGCGGGAAGACAAGGACGTGGCGCAAGCGAGCAACCTGCTACTTCCAGCTGAGGGCGCCCTCTTCCTGACCAACTACCGCATCGTGTTCAAGGGATGGCCGTGCGATCCGTACTGCTGCGAGCAGAGCATCGTGCGGGCGTTCCCCATTTCTTCGCTGACCAAAGAGAAGCGGCTGACGGTGATCTACCTGCAGCATCTGGAGCAGGTTCTGCAGGAGGGAATGCAGCTGCGGTCGAGCACGTTTCAGCTGATCAAGGTAGCGTTTGATGAGGAGGTCATGCAGGAGGCGATCGAGGGCTTTCGAAAGACGATTCACCGGGTGCGGCATCCGGAGGACGAGTTCGGGCACTTTGCGTTCGCGACGACGCACGGGATCGTGAATCCGACGCCGCTGCACAAGGTTAAGGAGAAGAACGCCACGTTGAAGGACTTTGCCAAGAAGACGCTGTTGAGGACGGCGAAGAAGGCCGGGTTCAAGCAGAAGAGTACCACAAAGCGGAAGTATATTTTGCCGGGGGCGGACAATGAAGACGGGTACGGGGGAAGCAGCGCCACGGGGATCAACGAGAACCCGGAGGATGAGGACGGGTCGGACGAGGGTGCGGATACGATGCCCCGGGTGACGGTGAAGGACGTGGAGCGGTTGAAGGAGCGAAGTTACGTCAAGGATTGGTTCCGGGTTGGGTTGGGTGATGTGCAGACGGGTTACCGGATAAGTTCGATCAACTGTAACTACAGTCTGTGCCGGACGTACCCGGCGATGCTTGTTTGTCCGAAGGACGTGAGCGACGACGCGTTGCGGAATTTGGCCCGCTGCTACAAACACCACCGGATTCCGGTGGCCACGTGGCGACACAAGAATGGCGCGACCCTCTTGCGAGGGGCGGTTCCGCTCGCGAAGGGAGTGATGGGCATGCTGAAGGGGCACCCGGGATCGGCGAATACGTCGGCGGATTCCGGATCGTTCCAGGAGCAAGATCGGTACTTTGTGTCGGTGATCAAGACTACGCCGCACACGCGACCCATCCGGCACACGTGGGGCCTGTCCGACTCGAACATCTCGCTGGATTCGCTCGCCCTAGCCGCGAACAATCTGATGATCCGGTCGGATATGGCCACGCTTACGCCGGACATAAGTCGGAAAAACAACGTCGGTCTGTACTCGATGAACAACTCGAGCTTCTCGAGCTTTGGAGCGCTTCGGTCAAACGCGAAAACCAACAAGTGGGGATCGCTCAAGCCGGGAAGCAGCGCTGGAGGTGGAGCAGGTCAGAACAGCGGGTCGACCCTTCGGGACGTCAACCATTGGGACCCGTCCCAGCAGCAGTATACCTTTCAACGTGTGCCATTGTACTTCCTCGGGGAAAAGTCTCAGTCCAAGTCGGCCAAACTGTCGGAGATGTACGCGGAGTTCATTCCGGTGGACTACACGGACGTGCGCCACTCGCGGACCGCCTTCAAGAAGCTGATGCGGGCCTGTCTGCCGTCGTGCGTCAACACCGAACCGGACCAGACGTTCTCCAAGCTGGTCGAGCAGTCCGAGTGGCTGCAGCAGATTCGGGGGTTGCTTCAACTTTCCGGCGCCGTCGTAGACTTGATGGACCTGCAGGAGTCCAGCGTGACGCTGGCGCTCGAGGACGGCTGGGACGTAACGGCTCAAATCTCATCGCTTGCGCAGCTGTGCCTCGATCCGTATTACCGAACCATCGAAGGCTTCCGGGTGTTGATCGAGAAGGAGTGGCTCGCCTTCGGGCACCGCTTCGGCCATCGCAGCAATCTCAAACCAAACAGCAGCAGCGGATCTCCGTTCGCTCCGACCTTCCTCCAATTTCTGGACGCCGTGCACCAAATCCAGTCGCAGTTCCCGCTGGCGTTCGAGTTCAACGAGTTCTACCTGCGCTTCCTGGCGTACCACCACGTGAGTTCACGCTTCCGAACCTTCCTCTTCGACTGCGAGCTGGAGCGGGTCGACTTTGGCATCACGGCCATCGACGACAAGCGCGGTTCGCTCAACTCGCACCACAAGCACGTGGTTGAGACGCTGACCGTGTCGGACGACGACAACATCTACCCGGGCGGCGTCGGAGGTCGCGGCAACCACGCGTCCAACACGCAACGGTTTGGCCCCTCGCTGTTTGACTACATCGAGCGGCAGCACACCAAGAGTCCCATCTTCTACAACTTTATGTACACTCCGGACCCGGAGCGGCAGGTGCTACGACCGCAGAGTTCCGTGTCGGTGTTGGAGATCTGGTCGTACTTCCTGGACGAAGAGCTGGCGCAGGGACCGGCGTACGATCCGGAGCTGGTGAACGGGGACAACCTGGAGGAGGACAGCGATTACGCCGGAACTAGCAGCAGCGGCAGCGGCAGCAACTCCATGGCGAACCGCCATCCCCGCCGAAAGGTCGTCTCCGTCGGATACGACAGCCTTCACCGGTACGACGCGGACGCGTTTTCCCGACTGCTCGAGGACCTCAAGAACGCGGAAGCCGAGCGCGGACTGTTGCCGCAAAAGTGGCGCCAAGTTTGGGACAAACTCGAGCTGCCACACTCGGACTCGCTGACGCGGCACGCCTCGTTCAGCAGTGCCCTGGTGCGATCGCACGGCCGCTTGCTGCACAAGAAGTTAGTCTCTTCAGGGTCGCGATCTCAATAACTTCACTAAACGCTCCTTTTTTCAGATCAACGCTGGAGATCATCATGCGCGGCCGACAGGTCGGTTACCACCAGGAGAACTTCCTTCATCCGCATCGGTTCGAGAAGCACGCCTACTCGGCCCCGATCAACTGCAACCACTGCGGCAACGTCCTTTGGGGACCGCTGCTCAACGGGCTTCGGTAAGATCGAGCTTTTCAAATGAATATCTTCAACTCTACATTCTTGCCGTCTTACAGATGCGTCGACTGCGGCAACACGTACCACGAAAAGTGCGCCGAGTCGGTGCCGAAGAATTGCACCAAGTACAAGGCGGTCGAGGGCAACCAGCAGACGCTGGCGCGCAACCAGGGTGACAATGGGAGCGTCTCGTCCAGCGTCAACACGACGAATACGAGCAACATGCACCGCTTCTATCACGACTTTGATAGCAACGTGGCGGACGATCGGACGCATGAGGGGTGAGGGTTGAGATCCTGTGCCAAAATTTCTCAGCTTGTTACAACACCTTTTTGTCCTCAGATATCTGTACAAGCGGGGTGCGATCCTGAAGAACTGGAAGCAGCGATGGTTCGTGCTGGACTCGCACAAGCACCAGCTGCGCTATTATGACGCCATGGAGGACGGCAACTGCAAGGGGTATATTGGTGAGTTGAGTTTGTGTAATTGTGTTGTAGCTATGCAATTAACAACTTTTTGAACTACTTTGCAGAACTTGCCGAAGTGCAATCGGTGATGCAGGCGCCACCCCAGGCCACGCCGGTGCCCTCGAAGAAGATTGACGAGAAGGCGTTCTTTGATGTAAGTTTTTCTTTGTGTTTCAAATTTTATTAAGTTTATTTAATTTTCAAAATGGTAAAATCCAACTAAATTTATACAATGTTGTTCATTTCATATTTAAAAAAAAAAATATAATATATAATCGCTATATCAAGAGGTCTGCGAGTTATCTTGTTGCAGTATACTTTCATATAATTTCGCTGCCGGCCAGCGAGTCATAGTAAATTTGGCTTTCAGGTCAAATAAAGTATCCCAAGAAAACATAGTCAATCTGTTAAAAAATAAATTAAATAAAAAAAAACTATTTAAGGTAACTAAAAACGCATCTTATCAGTCGTAATTTTTTGTGACAGTTGACTGAACCCGTCTTTCGCTTTCGCAACGTCCGTCTGACTTTGATACCCTGCTCTCGCTCGCACACATTCAAACGAATGAACGCAGCGCAAGGTCACTCACACGGTCGTTTGACTCTCACCACCTCTCTCTCTCTCTCTCATTGGTGCTCGTTCGTTTGAGTTCTACCGAAATTGCGATCACTTGGCCCATGACTGCGTTCAAACGACTGCTGTTGCCACGCTTACACGCACAAGCAAGAAAGAGATAGACAAAAATAGAGTGTCTCTTTCGTGAGTTTAGTGACATTCTTTCGTGTCAACTGACGATTGCATTCAAATGATGATTCGGTTACCGGAGATATATATTTTTGAAAACATTGTTCATTTTTGTAAAATCGAAAATATATTTGGTCAAACAATATTTAAAAAATCATTTTTAGATGAAATATCAAAATTGCAGTCCAAATTGACTTTTCAAGTTAGGCCGTTGCAAATATTTTCTAAAGTTGATTTGTAATTTCAGTTTTTTATTAATTTTTTTTAATAACTTGAAAGTGATTTTTTTCATGGACTTTCGATATTCAGACTGAATTCGAAAATTTGTATCTTGTAGGTTATGATCGATACAAATTGGAAGCAATTTTTATACTGTGAAAATTTACTTCTAACTACAAAAAAACAATTTTCGTAAACTTTGTTTTTCGTTTGTTTAATAAATTTCAGAGTTTTTTTTAAAGTCCTATAAACATATGGAAGACAAAAGCTTATTGGACACGGACACGACTGTCATCCACATAGAAAGCGAGTGAAGTCAAAATTGAACCAAGATCGAACCAAGTTTTTGCAGCGAGGTTTTTGAAAATGTTGTATGCACATGAATTGCAAAAATAAAAACTTTTTTTTTTAATCACCAAGTTTTTTTTCAAGCGATTTACATTTAATTTGAGATTTGAACTTTAATTAATATTTAAATAATTTGTAGCAATTGTAGTTTTTTTTAACGATTTACATTTAATCTCAGATTTGAACTTTAATATTTAAGGAACTTGTAGCACACGTATGTTTGACTATGTCAATGTCACTGTTGGCATTTATTCAGTTTGCTTTCTTTTTTCTATAAATGCGGTTTTGTTGGTGTATTTACTAGCAAATCACATTTTAGAACAGGATGCAATGAATAATCATCGAAATATGTTGTTCAAACTCGTTGTTGAATTATGTTTAAATGTTAAATTAACTGAGTATTCTACAAGTGTAATTGAATTTAAACCAACAGTCAGGAAGAATCTTACAAAGCTAATTTTGTTTCAAGGAAACTGAATATTGTGGTTTGGTTGAGCGTTTTAGCAGAATGCATTACTGTGAATACAAAGAGACGAGTTGTTCCTTTTAATTCCGCTATATATTTTTAATATCTTGACAGATACGTATTTCGTCTACTACTTGCAGACTTCATCAGTGTTCTGTTCTCGACTCGACGAGAACAGAACACTGATGAAGTCTGCAAGTAGTAGACGAAATACGTATCTGTCAAGATATTAAAAATATATAGCGGAATTAAAAGGAACAACTCGTCTCTTTGTATTCACACAAACTGAATATATTTAATTTTTAGTTTAATGTTACGTGTTGTTCTAGTACAACTTTGTTTATCGGTCTTATAAATAATAAATGAGGAAATCTGTACGTAATACTTGCCATTTACTTTAATATATAAACAAAAGATGATTAAAACTTAAAATTAATTAATTTTAAGATAAAAATTAATTAATTTGTTTCATACAACCTTTTCAAAAACCCCACGTAAACAACATTGACAGCGCCGCTGGCGGTGACTTCGGGAAAGTGCATGCCTGTCAGATCCCTGTTATTGGACCTTTTAAAAAAAAAACTCAAGAAATATTGTTTTGTGGACAAAACATACCAGCTTTAAGTTAAATAAAACTGAGTTTTAATCAAAAACTTCTTTTTGTAAAAATGGGATAAAGTTCACCGTTGTCGTGTTATTCTTATTTTAAGATTATTTTTTCAATTCAATTCAATTCGGTTTTATTAGTGAATAATCATGTTACAATTAGTTCATTCGCAGTACATAACAGAGTTTTGGAGTTCCTTGCAGCTGTGTGTTAAATCTCAATCCATTTTGGAACGATTATTGCTTATGACTAAGAGATTACCACAAGTAAGAAAAAATAGAAAAAAACTTACTGAAATTGCAAAGGAAAGGGGATAGAAATAGAAAAAGCTTAAACTAGATCACAGTATTTTTTATCTATTGTAGATGTGCTTAATCATTAGCTCCCCGAGGGCCAGAAATTGCTCCGCCTTGTTACGGCAGGTCCGGAACCGCGTCATCATCTCACCCGCTAGAGCAAAAAACTCCGGCAAGGTGAAGAGATCTTCTCCGGTAACCTCTTGCTGGGCCGCATCGCCGCTACCGGCAGCGACCACGCTGGCGAACGATCGCCCCCATCCAGGAGGGAACGCTGAGTTGTCCGCTGGAACCGTACGCTGTCCAGCTGCAGGAACGGTTGCGCTCGTATTCCGCTGAGAAGGGTGGGATGCAGCTGCTTTCTTCTTCCTCTTTTCCTGCTCCTCGAGGTACGCCTTGCGCGCGACGCATCCGCGGTAATTACCGGTATGGTTGCCGTCACAGTTGGCGCACTTGATGCGCGCCTTGGTGTGCTCTGCCTTGTCCCCCAAGTCCGCCTTGCACGGCAGTGCACACTTCTCCGAGAGGTGTGTTTCACCGCACTTCACGCAGCGGGGCGGGAGGTTGCAGTTCCGCGAGCCGTGGCCGAACTTCTGGCAACGGTGGCATTGCGCTACGTCCATTGGGTTTTTGGAGTAAAACCGCCAGTTTACCCAAAAACCGTCCAACGCCTTAGTCCGTCGCAGGTCTTGGATTTTGACGGTGCCGCGGTCGAAGTACAACAGGTACAGAGTGTGCGTACCTGTGACTGTTGTCTTGCGCGAGAGCACTTTTATCTCCCGTGGCGTTATTCCGGCACCCGAGAGGTGTTCCTTCAGGTCGGCGATTGGGCGGTCTTGGTAGCCCTGCAGGACTACCTTAACCGCGGTCTTCTCAACTGGATCGAATGTGTAGAACTTGAAGTTGCTACACTTCAGTTCTTTCACCACCAGGTCGAAATTCTTTTTGTTGAAAGTAATCACTTGTACTTTCGATTTTCCAATTTTCAGACTATATTGGAGGCCTTCCAGCAACTCGTCAACATCGTCCGCCAACGTATCCAAAACAAAAATTGGAGGTGGTCGCCGTTCCTTCGGAGAATTATCTTTTTTTGTCGTACTACCTTTTTTGCGTGCACGTCTATCATCGTCGTCGTCGTCGGTAGTGCTGCTACCGTCGGTGTTGTTGTTGTTGGTTTCCTCGTCACTCAGCCTCGCGAACTTGTTACTGGTGGGAATGTTGGCGGATGTTGATGCGCCACCGGTCGACAGATTGCCGGAAGTACCTGAGCGGAGTCTGCTTCTTATAGGGCTGCGATCCTGGACACGGTAATTAGCGTGCAATAACTCCGGATTGAAACCATCAGCGCACACGCTCCCCTGCGCGATGGCGGACGACGCAGCGGCGTTGTTTTGTTTACCTTTTTGCACTCGGCCGGTAGACGAACTTCGCGGGTTTTTCGAGGCCGCACTCGAACTGCCACGGCCACGGCCGGCCTTCGGCATGCTGGTGGAGCAAACTCGCGGGTAATCACGGTCGATTGCGGCGGAAAATTCGAAAAAACTTCTAGAGCACTGAGCTCTTAACTGCTGCTTGCTCTGGAGGATACACGCAGAATGAAGATTATTTTTTAAAAAGGCAGTTTCAAATACTTTTTGGAGTTTATGTCCCAGACTTTGACCGAGAATGAAGAGGGGAAGGTAAAAATGAGAATGAATAGGGGGAAGATAAAAAAATGAATCAATATTTAAATAAAAAAAAAAGCGTTGAACAATGCAATACACACAAGTTTGATTGTTTTTCAATCATCAGTTTTCAAAAAATCCAAGTTAAAAAACATGGTTTTGGCTGTACATTGAAATTTCACTAATGTTCAAAATGTTTTTTAAGCAAGCCCAATTATGCTTTACATGACTATCGTCGCAGGAAAATCTATTTGAATTGTTTCAGTTGATAACATTTTACTTACATTGAAGTTTTGAAACTTGAAAAAAATATTTGTCCGCTTTCTTACTTTTTAGGCCAATTTTGAAGGGGGCGAAATAATCGTTGAAAAATATTTCTACTTTACTTAACTTTTCTACATTTATTTTAAAAATAGTGTCCATTTTTGTTATCAACTTTAAGTCTCAACTCTTTGAAAACAACTATAAGCCCGTTTATTTTCCTCTTTTGAAGAGTTGATTAAAAATAAGTTTGGAAATAATTATAGCTGCACTTTAGATGCTTTTAAAAAATTACTACATATTTTTCAAAAAATCATGATTTGGCCAAAAATTAAAAAAAAATCAAAGTGTATAAGTTGGCCGCAACCAAGTTTGTTTGTCATAGTCTAATACCAGCTTAAGAATTTAGTCCATATCTCAACTTTAGGAGCTATTACACTACGACAAACAAACTCGCACTTTTAGACAGTTTGCCTGCTTTGTTTGTTTGCTTGAATTTGTTTGTACAAACGTCACCCTGCATTTTGCCTTGTTTGCGAGTTTGGCAAACTGTCAAACACGGAAAAGTGCGAATTCGTTTGTTTTTTTTTTGCGATAGTGTAATGGCTCCTTTAGGTTTACCAAGGAGGTATTAGACTATGAAAAACAAACTCGAACTGTTTCATGATTGACAGTTTGCTTGTTTGCGGCAAACAAAACAATGCAGATTGATGTTTCTGCAAAGGGGCGTTTTTTATTACGTAACGCAATTTATTTTTATTTTGTGGACCCCCCCCCCCTCGTAACAAGATTTCCCTACAAATTTAAAAAAAAATGTATGGGGCGTAAGAGGGCCATCGGCTCCTCCTCACCTGCGTTACGTAATAAAAGAACGCTCCCAAACAAACAAAACAGGCAAACTGTCAAACAGTGCGAGTTTGTTTGTCACAGTCTAATACCTCCTTTACTGCACTGATATTTTGGTTAAAAAAAACTCATTAAATGTAATGAGATGGAATAAGTCAAAAAGTGACATCAGAAGTTTTAACAAGTACATACTTATGTTTTATTACCGAAATCAGA
The DNA here is from genome assembly GCF_016801865.2 of Culex pipiens pallens. Classification (NCBI taxonomy): domain Eukaryota; kingdom Metazoa; phylum Arthropoda; class Insecta; order Diptera; family Culicidae; genus Culex; species Culex pipiens. The sequence goes on along the minus strand of NC_068939.1, from coordinate 166,489,626 downwards.
AGGTGAAAAATCACAATTTTTCAGATCGGTAAACCATCTGTCAATTTTTGTTTTACAGATTCGGTAAATTTCAGTTTACCAAACTGTTTATTAATCGAAAAATTTGGTAACGAAAACGAGGTTTGGATAATACAGCTTGATAACAGCTTTTGATAACAATTCAGAAAAATTTAAGATTTTAATCATTTTTTTAACAAAAATTTTCACAGCTGAAAACCAGCCGCCGGACGTACAACTTTTACGCGGTGGACGCCAACAGCGCCCAGGAGTGGATCGAGAAGATCCAGGCGTGTCTGCAGTAATGCAAGAAAGAAAGAACGCATGAAACTCAACTCTAGCATTTCCCAACGGATTTCGTCAGTACACACACACTCATTCAAGCACACACACACATACAATGATAATATTAGCAAAAGGTAGTAGCAGTAGTAAAAATGATTTTCACATACAGAAATTATGGACCGAAGCAAAACAAAAAGAAGAAGAAAACGCGCGTTTTATGTGAAGCGGAAGTATGAAAAGCTTAAAATTTCATATCAGTAAAAAAAAACTCACAAGAATTTCAACGTTTAGTTTATAAACATAGCTAGAAAGATAATGATGATTCGCTAATATTTGATGTTACGCAGTTGAATGCTTAATTTTTGCGTTTTTAGATGGAACTGTTTAGCGCTATTAAAGTAAAGTAATTATATTTAGCTAAGGGACGAAAGATGTGTCATACTGGTAAAGAGAGATTTGCAAACATTCTCGAAAACAATCAACAAAATGGAAAAAATGGGGAGAAGAAAACAAGCTTGGCATGAAAGCTATACCAAAAGATTTGTGTTTTATATTTTATGTGTTTTTTTTTGTGAATATCGTTTTTTTCTGTTCTTCTTATTGGGTTTATTCCGATACACTAAAGCTTGCATTTACCTTTTTATTCCAAAAAGAACTTTTATTTAATTTTATGTTTTTTTCTTGTAAGACTCTGTATGTATTATATGTGTATCTTATCTATCATTTGCCGTAAGATTTTCGTTGGTTTGTAATTGTTGTAGTCGTAAAAAAACGCTAGGCTAAGGCTGACGACGAGAAGAGCTCAAATACTATAATTTAGCCTAAACACTCACCATCAATGATAAATACTTAGAAAACTCGAACCGTGACAGAAAAGTAGCAACTCACACCTCCACACACATTTCAAATCAAACCTTCCACACACACACCTTTCTCAAATGTGATATTTTCTTGTGCGTTTAAACCAGAAAGCTTAACGATCGTAGCTCGACAACCATTATTTCAACATAGTTTTTAACGTCCAACATGTATCGAATAACGAACGAACGCGAGTCCGATCTCAAAAACTAAAGATTATCATTTTTTGTTCTTTCTAATCAAATCAACCAGTGTTTTGCGGTAGAGGAAACATTCCCCCTTTTTTGTATGTGTGTGTGAGGTATTCCGTTCGAATAATTTAGCTAGTGTTTCACCACGGTCTTCCTTGTTATTTATGAAAATAAAAAAAATCTATTTACTTTGTTGTCCCATCTTTCCCTTGTTCACACCAAAAACTTGAACATTCTTCCAGCGATCGCGATGATGATCTCTTCGGTTTTGTTTTTGTACAGTTACCTTTTATCTTCTACCTTTTTTTTAATTTCCAAGCGACAAAATAAATAGCATCAGTTCGATTCATATCAAAATGTGTTTGTTTCAGAGCAAAAGTATTTATTGTCGAAACAGCAAAGAAGAAAACAATGATCAAAACCACGCCAGAAAAAAAGTAAGAAGGAAACAATTAGAGGAGCGCGATATTAGAGCCGTGGATATTAAACCCTGTACAAATTTTAACAAGTAGTTTCTAGTGGAAAAAAAAAAACTCTGAGAGGAAAAGAAATTCGACAAAAAAAATTAAGCAAAAACAGAGAAAAAACAGAACCATGTGAGGTGTGTATCGATAAGTGTCTATTATGAATAATTTAAATGCTATTATGAAATTATTACTATTGCAAATATATAACTATATACAAATTTAAAAATAAGTCGTGGAGTGAGTTTTATTTTGAATCCGAAAGTTTCATATTATTCAAGCCTTCAAAAATTCAGCAAAAGTTCCGAAAAAATCTACTTAGAAACATCAACATCAAACAAAAAAATTGAAATTTCAAAAATTCAACAATTTAAAAATGCAGCAATCAGAAAATTTTTAGGTCTTAAAAAAATATTAAAATTTAAAACATTTAATTTTTAATTCAAAAATTAAAAATGTTTTAAAAAAATCACCAAAACTCAAATTCTCAAATTAAAAAAAGGAATGTTTCCAAATTTTAAAAAAACATACAATTTTTATTTTCGATTTCAAAACAAAAATTTGCATCAATTGAAAAAAAAAATTTACCAAATTTAGAAAATTAAGAAAATCCCAAATTCTAATACTCTTAAATTCTTAAATTCTTAAATTCTTAAATTCTTAAATTCTTAAATTCTTAAATTCTTAAATTCTTAAATTCTTAAATTCTTAAATTCTTAAATTCTTAAATTCTTAAATTCTTAAATTCTTAAATTCTTAAATTCTTAAATTCTTAAATTCTTAAATTCTTAAATTCTTAAATTCTTAAATTCTCAAATTCTTAAATTCTTAAATTCTTAAATTCTTAAATTCTTAAATTCTTAAATTCTTAAATTCTTAAATTCTTAAATTCTTAAATTCTTAAATTCTTAAATTCTTAAATTCTTAAATTCTTAAATTCTTAAATTCTTAAATTCTTAAATTCTTAAATTCTTAAATTCTTAAATTCTTAAATTCTTAAATTCCTAAATTCTTAAATTCTTAAATTCTTAAATTCTTAAATTCTTAAATTCTTAAATTCTTAAATTCTTAAATTCTTAAATTCTTAAATTCTTAAATTCTTAAATTCTTAAATTCATAAATTCTTAAATTCTTAAATTTCATAAATTCTTAAATTCTTAAATTCTTAAATTCTTAAATTCTTAAATTCTTAAATTCTTAAATTCTTAAATTCTTAAATTCTTAAATTCTTAAATTCTTAAATTCTTAAATTCTTAAATTCTTAAATTCTTAAATTCTTAAATTCTTAAATTCTTAAATTCTTAAATTCTTAAATTCTTAAATTCTTAAATTCTTAAATTCTTAAATTCTTAAATTCTTAAATTCTTAAATTCTTAAATTCTTAAATTCTTAAATTCTTAAATTCCTAAAATCTTAAATTCTTAAATTCTTAAATTCTTAAATTCTTAAATTCTTAAATTCTTAAATTCTTAAATTCTTAAATTCTTAAATTCTTAAATTCTTAAATTCTTAAATTCTTAAATTCTTAAATTTTTAAATTCTTAAATTCTTAAATTCTTAAATTCTTAAATTCTTAAATTCTTAAATTCTTAAATTCTTAAATTCTTAAATTCATAAATTCTTAAATTCTAAAATTCTAAAATTCTAAAATTCTAAAATGCTTAAATTCTTAAATTCTTATATTTTTATATTCTTATATTCTTATATTCTTATATTCTTATGTTCTTATATTCTTATATTCTTATATTCTTATATTCTTATATTCCGTCATCAGGGGTGACATTGGGTCTGGGGGGTGAGATTGGGTCATACAAAAACGCTGAAATTTGTATGACCCAATCTCACCCCCCAGACCCAATGTCACCCCTGATGACGGTTCTTATATTCTTATATTCTTATATTCTTATATTCTTATATTCTTATATTCTTATATTCTTATATTCTTATATTCTTATATTCTTATATTCTTATATTCTTATATTCTTATATTCTTATATTCTTATATTCTTATATTCTTATATTCTTATATTCTTATATTCTTATATTCTTATATTCTTATATTCTTATATTCTTATATTCTTATATTCTTATATTCTTATATTATTATATTCTTATATTCTTATATTCTTATATGCTTATATTCTTATATTCTTATATTCTTAAATTCTTGAATACTATCATTCTAAACCAGGCCTGCCCAACGTCCGGCCCGTGGGCCGGATCCGGCCCGTGAAGCTATTCTGTCCGGCCCGCGACGGCTTTTAAAAAAAAGTTCTATGACCGGCCCTAAAGGCTGATCATGAAATACTCAATTAATAAATTGAGTGTAAAAATTTAAAAAAAATCTTAAGATCAAAAGTCATTTGCCTTTGTATTTTTTTAAATGATTTTATTTCACATTCACATATGTTTGAATTTAATGGTTATCATTTCTATATTAATATTTATTATACTTGAAAAATGTGCAAAAAGATTGCAAAAAGACACTATATTTAAAATTCTTAAAAATTTTCATAAATGAGTTAGCTACAATAATGAATATTTTTCAGAACAACTTTTCAATGATAAAGATTTGCTGAAAAAAAGCTTAGATCAAAAATTAAAATCGCTGCAAACATTTTAGAAATATTACAATATGTTTCAAAATGAGTCAAGAAATCAGATAGCTATTTTTTTCATGAACTTTACTAATTCTATGAAATTTGAAGAATGACGAATTAAAAACTATCAGATAACTATATATTTTTCTACACTTTTTTAAATTCCGTGTCTTTAGAACCATTTTGGAATGCTTTGTAAATTATTTGAATAAAGGTGCACAACAACGCAAAAATTGTTTTTTTTTCGTAAAGAAGATTTGAATCCAAAATTCGTTTCAACTTTAGCTTGTCTCGTTAATTTTTCAAACTGAACAAAAATTGCTACGACGCAATTTGAATGTTTTTTTAGTTAATGATGTCAGGGCATTGAATTTCAATCGACAAAAACAATTACAATACAATTTTAACCAAAACAAAATAAAAATTAATTTGATAAACACATCTTTGAAAGTAATCTTTATTTTCTTATTAAAAATCAAGGTATATGAATTTTATTTGTAACACAAGTTTATTTAATTGTTTACTTAAAACAACCTAATAAAATAAATGTTATGATTTTTTTTAGCTTTTTTGACCTTTTACCAACATTAGTTCCGGCCCGCCACTGCTTCAGAGAAATCAGACCTGGCCCGCAGGGCCAAAGGGTTGGGCACCCCTGTTCTAAACAAAATCAAGTCCACCATTTTCCGCCATTCAGATAATTTTGGAGTTATATTTTAAGCTAGAAACCCAAAATTTTAGAAAAAATAAAAATCATCGTGAAATTTTGGCGAGGACCTCGGATATTCCAGAATCCGTATTTAAATTTTGAAAATTCCTAGATTCTTTTTTTAATTTGGTAATCTTAAACTTTGTTGGGATTTTAATTTATAGATTTTTTTTAATTTTGTATTTTTCCCCAGAGTTGGAATTCTCGCGCTCTCGCGAGAAATATTCTTTTCGCTCGAGCTGCCGAGAGCAACTCGTCGATTGCGTCGTAGCGCTCGTGTACGTGCAAGTTCGCGAGCCAGAATTGCCCGCGAGCGAGAAGTAGAACGAGTTGCGAGTTTTACTTTCCCATCGCGTCATTCGCTTTCATAAGTTTGATGAATAAAAACTGCTCGCTTGGAACGAACGACTATCGAGGAGAGGAAGGATTACTAACTAGTTCTCTCCCTCGCTCGCTCGCGAATTAACTTTCCTTCTTCTCGCTCATTCCATTTTTGAACTTGTTGAGCTTAACTATTTTGTTTTTATATTGTTTTGGATTTTTTTTTTTAATTTTAATTGCAAATTTTTGTATAATAGGTTTGTTTTAAATTTATAAACAATATAACATTGAATTTTTGTATTTCGATGCCAACATTTCAAAAAGCATCATGTACAAACGATCCTTTTTGAGAAAAACGCATTTGAATGTTGAGCATAATTTTTCAATTCCCATTTTAATATAAAAGCAAAAGAAAATGTTCTAATGATAACAAACGATGAAAATCGTTGCTTTTATTGATACTTGATCATCTAAATTCAATAAAACATTATTTCCGTCATTATATTTGAGAAAAACAAACATAACTTCTTTAGAAATCACCAACGTCTATATCACCCTGCTGTCATTGAGGGAAACGCTTTGTTATGATTCGTTTTTCTTCGCCGAATGTACATGGTGCTTTTTTCATGATACTTTTTTTCGTCACAAGGTTCATGTAGTCTTTTGTTTGACAGGTTGACAGGGCTATATAAACAGGGACTGCTGATGGCAGAGATTTTGTTTATGTTACTTTATTTAAAATCATGATTGAACAGACTTTACTGAAGTAACTTTTGCTCATTTTTGGTGGAGAGGTAGCTTATTAGGAGTACTTTCAGAATATGCAATAACCCAGAAAGTGTCAAAATGTACATAATGCCTTTTGAAATGTTACCGTCGATTTGTGCATTGAATTTTTAAAATTTGTATTGAATACAAATATATTTTTTTATTTCTAAAATAGGGATATATGTATATCAATTTTGAAGTGCTTAAATGTTGTCCCAAATTGATCATTTTCATCCCTGATTCTGAAACAAAAATAATTTGGTGATATTCACAACAGACATCTAAAAAAAGCCAGTAAAATAAGATAAATTTATTTTCTGAAAAATTAACACACGATATTACTTAAATTGGAATATGATTGGGTACCTTAACACTAATTCGGCAAGTCATCTACAAATAACAGGACGAGACTTAAGTTGTGTGTTCATTCACTCTTCCAGCGATATTGCCCCCGTCAACTTCACCAAACTCTCGTGATCTCTCCGCTCGACGTCGTCCAAAAAGCGGCGCACCCGTTCCTCGCGTTCCTTCTCATCGGTCACACTGCTTTCACCCTCACTCGCTTCGATTTCACGTTTTCCTCCGGCTCTTAGCTGCCAATGGCATCGCTGGTAGTAAAACACCGCCCCAAACAGCTGCCACACGTTGAAATCCGGCCAGAGGGTCTCGGTGAAGTAGATGACCGTTGACTCGGACTGCCAGGTGAGAAAGTCGCTGAGCCGCACCTCGCCGGATGTTCGCACGAGGAGGTCCGGGTTGGTTCCGTGCTTCGTGTACATGCACCGGGAGAGCAGCTCTTCGTCGATGTCGTCCTGCTGGAGCTTTCCCTGGGCGAAACCTTCCGCCACGGTGCGAATCGAGTGGGCCATTTCGTCGCGCGACGTGTACGAAAAGGCCACATTCAGGAAGGCTTTGGTGTTGTTGCGCGTGATGAGGACGGCCTCGGCCAGGAAGCGCTGGATATCTTCGGGAAGGAGGGCGGTATTGCCGATGATTCGAATGCAGATTCCTCGCTCGTGCAGTTTATCCCGTTCCTCGAGCAGCTTGCGGAACTTTTCCCGGGCCAGCGACATCAGCGTGTCCACCTCTTCCTTGGTGCGTTTGAAGTTTTCGATGCTGAACGCGTACACGGTGACCTCGCGGATGCCAATGTCCTGACACCACTGCAGCGTCTCGGACAGCTTGTCAAACCCCTTCGAATGTCCCTCCGCCTTGGCAATGTTCTCCTTCTGGGCGAACCGCCTGTTTCCGTCCATGATGAAGGCCACATGCTGCGGAATCGGTCCCGCCTTCAGCACCCGAATCACCCACCGATGGTACCACAGCAGGTTGCTCTCCCGCACCCAAGTGGCCACTCCGTTGCTACTTCCTGGCGTGGACATCGCCCAAATCCGTCCTAAAAAGCACAAAACGTTCCTCAATCAACTCAAAGTACAGACACGATTCTCGTTACGAAACTTACCTCGTTCCGGCCAATTAAACTCGAAAGACCCGCGACGTTCAGGTGAAATTTCACCTTTTTGTGTCCGCTCTCTCGCGGTCGTCGTGAACAGGTGGGGCCTCGAAACCGCAGACGATGTTGGCTTGACGGACGACCGTGCTGCTGGCTGAGCTGGTTCGTGTCGATTTGGAAAGAAAAGCGAAATCGCACCAGCGACACGAACGAACTCACATGACAGCGGTTTGTTTTGATAATGTGCGCGAGAGAGGGAGCATCAGGAGGTGGAAGCCCGAGCAGAATTTCGTTTTGGTTTGATTTCTGTCATTTTTGATGTTTTTACAAAGTGGCGTAGATGCCATATTAAAGTTGTCTACTCAAAAATGAGTAGAGAAAAAATAAACGTCAGTTCGTCGGTGGTGTTACTCAGATTTGAGTGAATTTCACTAAGAATTCAAAGAAAATTCTGTGATATTCATCCAGATCTGGGTGAAATTCACTGAAATTTGACAGCAATGGAGCACCCGATTCGAGTGGTAGAAATGACAGTTCTCCCATAAGGAATACATTGTAGAAAAAAGCAAAAACTGCTCGAATGGAAATGCTCCATTGTAAGGTTCAGTTCTGACGAAAATTGAGTGATTTTGAACGTGCGTGTAAATTTCGAATCTGTAAGTTCAAATTTTAGAAACATGTTAATATTTAATAATTTAACAAAAAAATAAATCGCAGAATTGAGATTAGGTTCTTCAAAATTGTATAAATTTGTATGACCCAATTTCACCATCTCGAATCATAGTCACCCCTGCTGACGGTAAAAAAAAGAAATAATGTATCGCCGGATTCGAGTGGTAGAAAAAACAGTTCTCACATAAGAAATACATTGTTGAAAAAAGGAAAAACTTATTCAAGAGTTTTTACTTGTTGATTTTTTGAATTTCGAACCATAAATTTTGTGGTAAAATTTTTGCTAGAATTTTGGTATATTTTTTTATTTTTCGGTACTTAAATTTTTGAATTTTGTAGTACCGTAAAACGGGGTGACTTTGATAGGCTTGCGATTTTTCCGCAAAATAAAGAGTACAATTAAAATACGTACGGAATGGGTTTGAACGAGGGGGGCGTCACTCCGCGATAACACACTAAAACGCTCAAAAACGAGCTCGAAAAGCATCAACGCTACTCATCGTGCCGAGTTTTCACATAACGCCACCTTAAAGCAAGTTATCGCAAGTTAACGCGCGTTAAAGCGAGTTAAAGCGACCAGCTCCTGCTCGACTTTTGAACCAGGAAAATCTATCTTGCAACCTTGCCGTCGAGCAGTTTTTGGTTATGTTTGGCAACTCGGTATTTGTTTTTGTTTTTTCAAGCAGTTTTGACAGAAAGCAATATTTGTGATTATTTTTATCAACGGACGGAAAAGTTTCGCCGGTGTGATCGCCGGCTCCACCTTCCACAGAGCAAGGCGCACGTTTTGACGACCGCACCGGACCGGACCGGATTCCAGGTGTGATGGGCGTGATCGGCGGCTGCACCACAAAGAAAAAGAACTTTGGCGGAGAATCCTGACTCAAACTCAAGGAGGAGGAAAGTTTTCTGGTAATGTTTTTTTAGTAGTGCGATTAACAGATTTTAATTGTGATTTTTATTTTTTTAGGCTCATAATCGAGGCGCTTGGCTGTAGATAAGCCTAGACTGGGTTAATTACAGTAACTATCTCCAGCTCTTGCCCTGATTGTGACCGTCTCCCAGCCAATCGTGAAACGTTTGCCAAGCAATTGACAAGTTGCGCAAGTGCACGGGAGTGAACGCAATACTCAGGCAGCACCAAATATCACGAAGGCAATGAAGCACCGGTCGCGAGGACCCCGAAGGATCAACGTGGAGGAAGTGGACTTGCCGGAAGACGATTGACACATCCTGCTGGGCATTGTTATTTTAGTGCGGCTCACCGGTGAAACGTACGCCCAGTGCGACCCAACCGTGTCCGTATTTGTCGGGTGTCGGTCCGGATTCCAGGCGTCGTCTCTCATGCTCGAAAAGTAAGCCGGAGGTCGCAGTACGGAAGCAGAAAGTTGCGGTTAAGGAGGAAGCGGAACTTGGCACCTGGTGGTGTCGGTGCACGATGGTATCACAGACAAACAGACGGGACACTCGAGTTCGGAACCATCGTCCTTCAATAACCGAGCCAAAACGGTTATTTCAAATGCAATTTAGCTTCGGCATCCACTCACCCGGCGTTGATGGCGCTGCTGTCGTGACAGCTCGCCCGTCTTTCCTCAGTGTGTGTAATGTGTTTTTGTTGTTGTAAAGTTGAGCGTGAGCACGTGGCAGCAAATGAAAACAAAACAAAATATGATAGAATTCAGGAATTCTAACGGTGATCCACAATCGCGGCTGACTAGCGAGGACATACCCTTTGCCCCACTATTAACCCGGTAGGCCTGCCGCTGCCGAGGCTGCTGATGAGGCGTCCGCTACTGCGGAGGAAGCCAGATTCTGTGGTGAAGTCATCTCCTTCGGAGCAACCTTGGAGCAACCTGCTTATCCTTCATGGATTGCTGCTCAGATTGCTGCTGCTGGTCGTCCTTTTGGCGATGTTGCGTCGATCGTGAGCGCCACTCAATCTTCATCTACAGTTGTTCTGTTTCGATGTACCTAAGAGTTTGCGGCAGCGTTTTTTGGAATCTTTGCGACTTTTTTCATCTCATTCGCCACTTTTTGCTGTTTAACGCAACTTAACTGCGCCGTGGACACGTTTCCCGCGGATGTTTCGAAACGAAACGCGGATGTTTTTGGGAGCAACGGGGAGGACCAGTGGTTTGGTCTCTGTCGTTGCGGTTGTGGTGCGTCGTTGCTGATGCTGCCGCATGGTTTGGCCGTCATCTTCGGCCGTCGGTGTTAATTTTTATTTTTATTTCATCGAGTACTGACGATAAGCAACAACAACATTATTTAAATCAGCTGTTGATGTTTACAATCGATAAGGCTTGATTGTCTCACGCATACACTGACATGACACATGACAGTAATGGGTTTGTATTGGTATGTTTGGGCTGCGCTTCGGCATAAGCTCACCAGGCAGCGCTGGCGTCGCCGTGATTTGGTGGTTTGATGAAGGACGATGAATTTCAAAAAATATTTGTATGGAGAGTCACGTCTGTTTGTCTGTGATGGTATCTTCAATTTGGAGCACGATTTGGAGATTCAACGCCAGCTGTGTGGAATTCCACCGCAGGATTGCAAAGAGCGGATTATAAAGGACGCCGCGGCAGGTTCAGTAAATAAAAAACAATCTGGAATAAATCGAGTTGTATAAAGTAAAATTCACTTTCAATTCAATTAGTGTTTTTATTACAATTAAACAGTTTCTGGTTCAGCTCTAGGATGTTACATTTGCACATACAGAACATCCGGACCGTAGAATTGGCAGTGAAGTTGAAAGTCGGCTAAAAGCGCGGATTGTATCCGACTTGAATCGGTCCCAACTCGCCAAAATTGACGATCGGATGGACCAGTTCCTTCTCGACGCACGGACAAACGGTGAAACGATCAACTCGAATAGAACGGTACTCTGCTTTATCATGTCCGTGTTGACCGGGAAGTGGGACACCGACGAACGCATGAAACACTGTCCAGAGTATCCCTGGTTCTGGTCCTGAGTGAAAAACTTGGTGGTGACCAAAGGCGCACTAGTCCGGCCGCGTTCGTCGCAGACTCTCCACCGTACGACCGCTGATTCTTGCTTATTTCCTGAATCGAATAGGGCATGCTGTCCGGATTAAGACGATTCTGGACCGGTGGTGCCAGTGTAGGTGGATAGTACGGAACGGTGAAACCGGTTCCATTTCTGGGCTCAAATATGGTCCATCTACGATTACAGCAGCCAGTCGGAATTCTTCAACCGGTCAAGCTTTTTTCGACTGTCACAACAAACTGCTCGAATGATTTGACAACGAGAACTGTCATTTGCTCTTGACAGTTCTCGCTGTCAAAAAAATCGAGCAGTGTGATGCAAGAACGCAAGAAAAGGCAAGCCAAAAAGCAAGTTATCGCGGTTAACGCGCGTTAAAGCAAGTTAAAGCGGAAAGATGAAAGTGAACGCTGCAAAGGTTTGAAAAGGAAGCTTCACTCAAAATCAGAAGTACCCTTCAAAAAGGGTTTTATCTACCCTTTATCTGTCATCCCATAGAAAAAAAACCCTTTTTGAGGGTTACTTCCACCCTTTTTTCAAGTTTACCGGTAGTAACCCTTTTCAAAAGGGTGACGACGGGTGAACTTGAAAAAAAGGGTGGAAGTAACCCTCAAAAAGGGTTTTTTTTCTTTGGGATGACAGATAAAGGGTAGATAAAACCCTTTTTGAAGGGTACTTCTGATTTTGAGTGTTTATAGCTCGGTTAGCGCGGAAGTGACATCCCCCTCGCAGATCTGTGTAAAATATTACACAGATTTTCGATCAGCTTTCGTTTCAAATCTGGGTAAAAACCAAAAAACTTAAGATGGCGACTTTCATGCAGCTCCGAAAAACTTGGTAAGTTATTTCTCGTGATTTTTTCCATGAATGGAGCACTTCCATTCGAGCAGTTTTTGCTTTTTTCTACAATGTATTTCTTATGGAGCGAACTGTCAAAAACTGCTTGACGGCGGGTACTCCATTATTGTTAAATTGTCTTTCTCTATTAGATTTTTTATCATTTCGGCCATCGGTTCCAATAAGAATCAGTCCTAAATTGGATTTTCAACTTTTCAGGTAATGCATCTCATGAAAAATAGCTAACCTTTATTCTAACCTCTCACGATTTTTATTCCAGATCGGTAGCTTTTCTCTTGGATGTCCTACTTCGTGTGCCGCAGAAGCGCCAGGCTTGCCCGCTGCGAAACTATCCACACCAGCTATTCCAGAGGAGGAGTTCCGAAGACAACACGAGCAAACGGATACTGCGGCTCCTTCAAATGTTTATTATGTTTAAAATCTCAGACTTAAGCTGATAAAATCTCGAGTTTTTTTTGAAAAGGTCCTATAAACAAAATTTTCACTTTTTGCTTTTTGGGTGTTTTTGAATACCCCTGACTCAAGGCGGTTCTAAAAACACCCAAAAAGCAAAAAATTAAAATTTTGTTTATAGGACCTTTTCAAAAAAAACTCTAGAAATGTGCTTTATTTTACCTTATATTTTTAAAATATATGTTCAAAATCATCTTCAGAATCAAAACCATATTTTATATTCTACCCAGATTCTGTGTAAAATTTTACCCAGATCTGTGTAAAATCCTACACAGATCTGTGTAAAATTTTACACAGTTTGTTTAATAAAAATTACACAGATTTGACAGACAGCGGCTGTACACAGATCTGTGTACAAGGCTTCTACACAGATTCTGTGTATTCCAGGTTTTGGGCAATCTGTGTCAAATTTTACACAGATCTGTGTTATGTGGATTTTGCGTGCATATTACCAAAAAGTTGTCAATGTTTAAATAAAAATATAAAATTTTCACAATACATATCCGAGTTGGCTCCAATATTTACCCATATTGCTCCCATCTTCCCTAACCGTGTACTCGATTTTTTCCTTTTACAACCTTGTATGTGTTCGTGTCGAGCGCACTGCTCGACTCGACTCGCAAACTCGAACGGCACACGCACACCAGCGCCGACCGTTCACAAGAAAGCAAACCACCAGTCAGTGCAGATCGTGCTCCGCGAAAAATCGTTCTTTTCCGTGCAAAACCCGCTCCAAGTGTTCCGGAATCGATTACAAACCGTGCGTGAAGGTGTCCCGAGGGCGCGTCCGGTCGTGAAACATGGATTACGGCGGCGGATGGTCGTGAAAAGTGCGGAAAACTTTTGGTTCGCTTGGCTGGGAAGAGCCAAAAAAAAAAGGCAAAGACAAAAGAGTGGAACGATTGGTCGACCACTCACCAGCGACAAAGTGAGCGGTGAGAGTGCGTGCGCTCGCGAGTGATTGCGTCAGTGTGGGAGTGAGTGGCGGAGCAACTACTGAGAACCGTGACTTGAATTTTGGCAGAGTTATGTCGGAAGTGAAATAACTTAGCCCAAGTGGAACAGTGATTATTTTGTGGAAAATGCAGTTTTTATTAGATTTCCGCACCTAAAAATGGATACAAACATTGTTAGAATGGAGGAGCAAAGTGGGCCGAGCAGGAACATTCTGGTTCCAGGTAAGTGCAACTAGACAAAATGTTTAGAATCGAACATGAAAACTGAGGTTTATTTTTGTTTTGGTGGTAAATGTGTAAAAATTATAAATTTATTTAAAAAATTTACAAATCTCAAAGTCATTGCAAATTGAATTAGTATAAAGCCTACCTAAACAGAATTTCCTTACAGAATAAAATTAAGAGATTTTTAATATTTTCGCCAAATGAAGTTGTTTTTTTTTTGTTGTAATTTTTGGAAATACAAGCTAAAAAAATAGTCTATTGAAAACACTAGTAATTTTTTATGTTGTCTGATTTGTCAAAATTTTCGTAGAGTCTCGATCGATCAATAGTGAAATGATATCGCCAGACAGGTTAAAAAAGAAACGTTCTAGATTTTTTGGCTATTAATTAAAATTAAAGCTTTCGGATAGGTTACTTTAAATCTTGTATTCAATTCAAGTCAGGTAGTCATCCGCAGATAAATATTTGGACTTATATGAATAATTGAACATTGTGGACTTATGAATAACAAACAACTGTACATTTATTCTAGAGTCAGATCCATACAGCGTCAGTGTTTATTTGGTCGAAGTGTACTAATTCATTGGCAGATCTGGTTCTAGTTGTAATGTACGACAAGACTACTGTAGGACGTGACAGGACGAGGGCCCAGTTTAGAGGTTTCGACATCAACAATGTGCGGCTGGATCACGCTCCAAAAAAAAATCATTAAGTAATTTATAATATGTTTTTTTCCCCCCAAATATTGCCCTAGAATAGTTTTTGAGAGTATGAAAAAATTATCTACTATAGATAAAGCTTGATTTTTAGTTTTCGGAAAACTAAAATATCGAATAAATTCCAAAATTAAAAAACTTTTTTACGTTTTGAAACCATGAAGAAAATATTGAAATTGCAAAAAAAATAATCCAAGAAATTTTGAGTTTATTGCAAAATTGTATAAAAAATTGTCTTTTCAAACATTTTGCTTAGAATAAGAGGAAAACACAAATGATATCAAACTGAATTTTCATAGAAAAAAAAATTAACCACTAAATAAATTAACATTGATTAAAAAAATCAATATCAAAAATTACAAAATTAAAAAGGGAACATGGCAAAAACATTTTTTATGTATTCCTTGGTATTTTTCTAAATCCTTTGAAAGAATAATAACAGCAATTATGTTTAAATCGTTCTTTAATTTAAAATGATGATGATAAATTTCAAAAAAATGGAACGAAATTTTAAGTTCAGTTATCTTAAAATTTTTGTCATTTCCAGTTGAAACGAAGTATCAAAAAGTATCCAGGTTTTTAAGCGAAAATGGCGTTCGAAAGTTGAACGCCCGAAATGTCAAAATCACGCACTGGTACCAACATTACGAAAAAATAGTGCCATGGCATGACAGCCACATTTTTTTATAATGTTGGTGCTACTGCGCGATTTTGACATTTCGGACGTTCACCATTCGAACGTCATCTTCGCTTAAAAACCTGGATACGTTTGCCAATTTAAAAAATAACATGGAAGTTATAAGTATTGTTGATCTTTCGAATATATTTCAAAGACTAATTGTTTGTGTTTCTACTCAGAATCATAATAATGAATTTCCAATTTTTGAACTATTTTACAAAAATTGCCTATAGTTGGATTTTTTTAAATTCATTTAGAATTTTTGATGTTAGAAATCATTCTGTACATAAGAAATGCCTATTATTTGAGCATTCTGGAAAAGTTGGGAATTTGAAAATGGGCTTTGGGTGGTCACTAGGGTGGGTACGTTTTTCAAAATGTTCTCCGATTAAGTTTTAGTATGGTCCCTCTTGTAGGGCCGCATGTCCATAGGGGCTCTCATTTCAAATATCAGCGCATTTAGTTGAAAACTGGTTGCGCGCATCAGGGTTAAAGTTTACATGGGAATTACTATGGGAAATTTTTACTTTTTGTTCAAACGCTCCTACAGGTCTGGGAAAATCACGCGCCAACTTCTGGTATGGTCAGACCTATGGGGAATGGTCTGGAGAACACTTCTCCCGAAGAGAGCACACAGATTCGTTGTACCTAGAGCTGGCGCATTGGCAAACAATCCGATGTCTCCGGAATCAACGGTTTTCCCTGAAAAAGCATCAAATTTTCCTTAGCATGCTATGAAAGCTTGATGAACACCGCGACGCCGCAGCTACCACCTGGATAAGAAATGGCTGGAATATTCAACTTCAAACCTCTTTAAAACTAGAAAATGAGCATTTCGAGTAATCCTGATTCAGAATCTTTGCATATCAATTTTGTGTTTTGTTGCTAATATTTTAACCAAAATGCGAATTTCTACATGTATGCAACCCCTTAATGTAACCAAATTGATCTTAAATTTATAAAAAAGAGATGATGTAAAAGCCTTTGAATCGTAGTTAATGCCACAAGTTGCAGATAAAAATTGTTGAATAAATACGAAGCGCTGATTTTTTTTTTTGCAATACCGAAAAATACAAATCTGGAGTTTTTTTTAAAAGGTCCAATAAACCAAATTTTCAGTTTTAGCTTTTGGAGTGATTTTTAATACCCCTGACTCAAGGCGGTTTCAAAAACACCCAAAAAGCAAAAACTTGTAATTTGGTTTATTGGAACCCTTTAAAAAAAAATCCTGAAATATTTTAAGATTTTAAGTCAACCGCCAATGTGTTTAGTTAATTCGCCGTTTAAAACTAAATTATATTGGAAAGAATATTACATTTCAAAAAATAACTTTATAGCACTCTTCGAGTTCAGAAAAGTATTTTTTTTCAGCTATTTATCGAAAATTATTATTTTTCGATTTTGTTATTTTTGGTGAGGCCGTTTCGTCATAACAGGATAAGTAAATAGTTTCACAATGTAGGGGAAATCTACCCATTTTAATCCTAATAAGCGGTCGTGTTTGAATGATGCTGGATAATCTAGAGTCTCCCTTGAATTTTACTAAAACCAAGTACACCAACGAGTAGAGCAAGTTTTTGTGAACATTTCTGTTTATTTTCACTTTCACTAAAAGTTATTCTATTTCTTTACCAAGCATTTAACAAAAAAAAATTCCCAAGGGTATTCTAATCGAGGCGAATGCATTGGGCCACGCCCATTTTTCTAATATCGGCTTAGTTCTTTTTTCTTCCAACACTCTGTCGAGTGTTGCCATTTGCGCTGACAGTTCAAACGAACACTCACGAAAAGTGGCATTTATAGGGAAAGTTTCCTGGCATCGCTGGCTGTGCTGCTGGTGGTGTTGACGGCCAGCCTTTGTTCTTTTTTGCCTTCGTCTCTCGCTCGGTTTTCTTCAGCCTTCGGTTGGAATGCAAAGTGAAAATTGAAACGTCAAACGACTTGACGCGTTTGTTTTTTTGATGGCGCTTGCTAATTTATTACATTTTTCGGGATTATTCTTCAAGTGAGTGCCTTACTAATGATCAAAAGAACATGTTGCCGGTAGTTGGAAGCAATTTCATATCTTAAGCGCCGTGAAAAAGTAAGCGAAAGTGAAAAGGTAATTTTGGCGATATTCATTAAGCGTTTGAGGGATTCTCGTGTGTGTCACTGTGTGTGCCAACAAAATGATGAGAAGTGGTCTCGCAAAATACAAATTATGATCAAAAGTGCATTAAATGTGATCTTTTTGGCCAGTAAGTGGCATACATTTGCGTGCTTACTCGAGGCGGTGCTGTTGCTGGTAAGTTTATAGCCCAAATAGTATTTTTGGAGCTTTAATCGAGCATCAAACTCTCCATATGACGAAGATAGGTGTTTGATTGGAAAGGGTAGATTTCCCCTAGTTGCAAAAAACAATTTATTGTTTTGCCTCATAATTTTTTTTCTTCTAAATTGTTCTAAGACAAACCTTTACAAAACATTATTTGCAATGACAAAAACTTTAAGTCAAACTTTTCAAACTTCGCCCCTGCCGTGTCCTGAGAATCCATTCCGTCCCAGTGAGTACCCCCTACACTGAGTTCCTCCTCCTCTCACGGGTGGGCTCTCAGCTCTCAGATCGCTCTGCTGTAGCAGCAGCACCAAGCAAAAATAAACCCATCATCAGCGACCGTACAAATCGACGACCAGCGAAATGACTCAAGATTTGTCTCCGTGTTTTCTTTCTCGTTTTTCGCAGAACTCTACTTCCTGATTTCCAAGTTCCTGGCCAACGGACCCCTGCAGGAAACGGCCAAGGTAGGTAAAATCTGGTCCGCCGGGGCTTCCCCGGTGGGCGGACCCTCGAATCGCACTAACTTTCATTCCGTTTGTTCCAGGTTTTGGCCCGCGAATTGGAGCATTTAAATGTAAGTTTTTGCTGTTGTTGTTGTTGGGTCGGTTGTAAACAAATGCCAGAACGGTTTTAGCAGTAGACGCCGCCGCAACGTCAGACGTCGGGGGTTCAAACTACGTTTGTTTTTGTTTAGAAAGAAGCACGTGCTCCGAGAACTGTCAAAATGAGGCGGCGATCGGAGACCGTTATGTGGTGTTATAACGGTGCAGGGTGTGTTTTGGACGACCCAGACCTGCTGGCTTGTGTGGCCTTGACCTTGTCCTAGAAACACACAGACGGCGGCGAGCCTCCGATGACGTCTGGCGGGGGCCTGCTGCGATCCAAAGTTCATTGACTTATGATGGTCTTTTTTGTTTTGGTCTCGTTTTCTCCTTTCCCTTTCGATTTCGGAATTCCCTTGCCGCCGCCCCACCGACCGTTTTTGGGGGATGACCACCTTGCAGATCTTGCCGCGCCGTTTGGACTGGACCGGCCAGGAGCACCAGCAGACGTTGGAGGAGTTGGTAAGTTGGTATTGCTGGGAAGTCTAGGTTTGGGGGGAGGCCTCCATGAGTCACGGACCACTTTCGGTTTCGATGACCGGAATCGACTCCGGAGAACCACCCAACCGTCCCCTCTCTCTCTTTCTCTCGCACACACACACGACTACAGAGAGACATGGCCAACTGAGCACTCAGCGCACGTCAGCAGCAGCACTCGTTTTGCGATGTGGAATGAAGGGCGACCCCGGGGGAAAATTTGTCGGTTCCGCGGTGCTTCCGCGGATTTGGACCGGAAGTGGCCACTTTTTTCAACGTTTTGATGAACTCCTTTATGTTGATAATTATTTTTGAGTAATTAATTACATTTCAGACCACTTTGAAGCTCGCCAACTTGAGGAACCGTTTTCACCCAACCGGAACCGGAACCAACCCGGAACATCCGGTGGAGTGCCGAAATCAACTTTTTAGCGAAAAAAAAATCGTACAAAATTTTCAACCAAGGCCAAAAGTTTCATCAAGCAATCAATCAAGAATCTCCTTCGAAGCCCCTCGAGTGGCCACCGGACGTGGCCAACCCGAATTCTTCGGAATTCCGCCCGCCGCGCTAGCTGTGCGAGATATCGATTTGCTCGACCTCGTCGACGCCGCCATCTTGGATGAGCGCGTGATTCACCTCTTTTGCGAGGGTTTGAGATGCAAGCCTGGGGGACAATGAGGCATGGTTTGAAGGTCTTGACCAAGTGGACAATCCGGACATTCCGGATCGAAGGTTGATTGGATGTTACGAGGGGAACAATTTTCAGTTTACGGCTTTGTGTGAAGCGCAGAACGACGAAGCGATTGAGTGTGTGTGCGCGCTCTCTTTCGTGTTGCTTTGCGTCAGCAGAAATTTATAGAGCTAGCGGAAATTGATGGACTTTGTGTAATTTTTACAATAGTTTGACGATTTTTATAAAAGTTTTAATTGTTAGGGTTGCAAGTAGGTTAGTACTAGTGATATGAAGGCAAAAAATGTCAAATTTCAACTTTCACCAAAGTTGTAGCAGATCATCTGGCAATGCCAAAAAGTTAACTTTTTCAAAAAAATATTTTTTCACAATTTTTGAACAACAATTGCCCTTAAATTTCAAATCGCGACGCCATTTTAGCAGGGGCAGAAACGTATTTTATTTTCTACCTTCTGGCTCCTTTCGCTCGTCGTCGTCGTCGACGACGGTTCAACGAGACCCGCACACATCCAACCGTGCTGAAGCCACACAACCACACGCTCGCTCACCACCCTGCCCGGATCGATGTACGACGACGATAGCACAGACGAGGAAAAAAACCTTCCCTCTATACTTTGCTCGGGCGCGCGTTACCTAAGCAAAGTTTTCATTCACACACGATTTGAATCCTGCTGGCCGCCGTGTCGAAAGGAGCCCAATCGGGATGGTTTGTTTACAAACGGAACGGCCGCGGCCAGCTGATTCCGACGGTGTGCGGCTCGACCCAATCCGGGCCACTTTTTGGGCACGTGATCAAAACCAAAATCGTGTCACTTTTCCCACTGTCCTCGCCGCAGGCATTCCAAAAATACTAAAATTTCAAAAATCGTCAAATTTGACCAAAAATGCCCCGAAAAGCTGCGAGATTTTTTCTGCGAGCAATTTCATCATCATCGCTCGCGTTCATAACATGGCACAGCGCCATATTCGAAACGGGGAACGTTCGGTCGCAGCAGCGGCGGTGTATGACTCGTCGTCCGAACACCAATACCAACTCGCCGTCGTCGTCGTCGTTGGAGGTTCTTCTCGAACGAAACGAACGAAATCAACGAAATACAACAACACACTGACGGAGGCCGACCCGCCGCGCACACACCGTTGAGTGTTGAGGAATCATGTTTCTGCTGGTGGGCCCAGGCGAGGCGTACCAGTAAACTGGGGTGATTTTGGATTTTTCCTATTAAAAAGTTGCGTAATTTTTGGTTTGATTTAAATTTAATGTACAGTTCGTCCAAACTTGATTATTCGAAGTCCTCAGCAAAAGTTTACTTGGGAAGAAAGTTTAACTACATGTTGCACGCAATTTTAAAAACTTTTAATTTCTCGATAGCTCATATTCAAGTTTGGCGATCCTAAATTTGTAAAATTTGATTAGTTGCGAAGTGGGCAAGCAGATTCCTCTCAAATAGCAAAGTTGTTCAAATATTGCAAAATCAGCTTATTTGCTAATTATATGGAAACTTTAACCTGCGAATCATACGGGGAGTTCAGATTTGTTGTACTTAATTTGAAAATTAAAAAGTTTAAAACAATGATAAAGGAAACAAAAAAACAAACGGACCAATTTGTAGTTTCTGAAATATCATCATTTGAATTTCAGGGTTCCTAAAACCCAAAAACTGTCCAACTCCAAGCGAAACTATCTTCAATGGAGAGAATTTCGCTTATCCTCTTAAAAACGTTCTCAATGAATTTAAATTCAGGAATTCCAAATCTCAAAAAAAAGACTTGAAAGATTAATTCTTGAACTCATAAGTGCCACCATTTTTTTTCCGCCATCGTATATTATAGGAAATTAGATTTCGTGATTCGAGTACAAACTGTATAAAAAAATGTCAGGACCTTTAATTTTAGAATTCTTTTTAAATTTTTGTTTTTTTTTTTTATTTTAAAACTTTTTAGGAT
Organism: Culex pipiens pallens; assembly: GCF_016801865.2. Classification (NCBI taxonomy): domain Eukaryota; kingdom Metazoa; phylum Arthropoda; class Insecta; order Diptera; family Culicidae; genus Culex; species Culex pipiens. The sequence continues at coordinate 166,468,382 of NC_068939.1, read as the reverse complement.
TTTTTTTATTTCAGATTTTTTAGAGAAATAAAAAATCCTAAATTTTATTTTTTAGCATTTTGTAATTGAATTTCTGATATTTGTTTTCAATTTACGAGCTTAAATTTTTCGGTTCATGAATTTATATAAAAACAAGCCTTACCCGACAAACTTCGTTCTGCCTTTTTTCGTCTGTTGACGTTTTTAACTTTTTTGCTTATTCAGCCTCCTGTGATCAAAATTTGATTTTACGTAACTTTGCCCATACAATCTGCAGATTTTCCGGAATCGGTTCCAGAGTGGCCAAGGTTGTCACTTTTTGGCGTAAGAACCTTCCTTGGAATTATACGAACCCAACGCAACAAAAAGCACCTCGATCCGACGCTCCTTACTGAACTGATTCGCGTTCGAACAAAACCATCGAAATTTTTTATATATATAGATTAATTTATTATTGCAGGCCAAGGATTGATACCTAAGAGCATGCAATAGCACTGACCTTGTTGCGTGCTCTTCGGTTGACGTCCACGTAAGGAACATCCTGGAAGGAGCGTAACTAACTACATCCGTAGTTCTGTTAGATCATCCGAATTATCTTGATCAGAACAGTATAGCTCTGGTTCCTTGCGAGTGTCCTATTTTCTTACCTCCACGTTGGCTTGGTTTTCATGATGACCTAGCTGGTGGCCTGTGGAAACGGATCATAAACCTTTGACCACCGCGGGTCAGAGTCGAGACGGCTAAAAGAAAGGGGCGCGACAATGTGGGAAAGGGAAGTAATTTGTGATTGTAGACGGTATTGTTTCGATTCGCAGTATGTTGAGTCAACTGCTGTGGATGTACCTGAAACATCGCACAACGGGGTTTCTCTTCTCTTCATTCTCAGCTACCACCTATCTCCTTTTTTATTTTGCTCTACTGATTCTCAATTCTTCACTGATTCTTCTATTTAATATCCATCATTTGATTTTGATTTTACTAACTTTTGATTCTCTTATCTCTCAAAACTTTTCCACTCTTTTTTACCAATTGATACTGCTGTAACAAACTTTGGTTTTTTTTTTTTTCTTAAAAATATACTTTTCCTTAATGTACTAGTAATATCAAGTCTATTTATCAATCGCCTAATCTTTTTTGATTTTATTGCGAATTTATTTATTTGAATAATTCTTTATCTGTCCTATAATCTAATCTGATCTAAGCTTGTTTTGATCTCTATTTAATAACTATTGTCTAATTTTACATCTAATATTTACATCTAGCTTCTCATTTTTATTCTTTAAAATACGATCATCATTCTCTTACAATTGATACTTGATTTTTATAAAATAAATTCTCTTTTACTGTCTATTGTTTTCAATCTTCACCCTTTTTTTCAAACAAGTGAGGTTTGAGCCCTTACTCAATATATGGAATGGTTAAAGGATTAACACAAATATTACTAATGTATTGGCAGTGCGTGTTCGTCGGGAACCTGGTGCATAAGATCGGTCAAGGCCCGTTCTTACACTGAAAATTGCGAATTGCGAATGTCTGGAAGGAAAATTAATAAATCATAAACATAAAAAAATTTAACAAATTTAGAAATTCATAAATTGACATTTTGACATTTTTCGATTTCAATTTAAAAATTTAATTTTGACATTTTTCAATTTAAAAAATTTCTTTTGCATTTTTCAATTTCAGTCTAAAAATTTAAAAAAATGTAAATTTAAAATACAGACTTAAAAAAACAAAAAATTACTTGGAAAGTTCAAAAAATCTAAAATTTATAAATTCAGGGAAACAATTATTAAAAAAATCCAAAGTTTAAAAATGTTTTATTCAAAAATTCTGAAATTCAATAATCTAGATACCTATTCAAAAATTAGAAAATTTAAAGTTGAAAATAAAAAAAATAGAATTTGGGGAGTTCAGAACATCATAATTTAAACATTTAATAATGTTACACTTAATTTAAAAAAATTATAATTGAAAATTTAAAAACAATTAATTGGATTTTTTTTAAATTTCTTCAATTAAAAAAACAAAAAATCAAGAAATATGTTTGACCTATTCTAAGGAACAGAAAAAAAAGAAAAAAAAATCTTGATTCAATCATCCGAAGTCCAAAACAAACCCTCGGATAATCAAACTTCAGATAATCAAGTCTGGACTAAATTGTTTTGTTTTTGTAATTTTTGAATTAATTTTTTTAAATTTTCTGTTTGAATATCTTTAATTTTTTGAATGCCAATGTTTCTAATTTTTGTAAGAATGTCAAATGGTTTTTGCTATGGCATTCTTGATTCTTTGCAAAAAAAACCGTCCTTTAAATATTCTGTAATTCAAGATTCGGCGTACTTGGGCAAATCTAGATTTTTACAAAGCTTTTCAAAAATATACATCATAATTTAGATATGTGTTATTTTCAGTCGCATTTAAATATAACAATATCTCTATTGGGCGTTGCAAATCAACAATCGGAAAACGGGTTTTTGGATTATTTTAAGCATCTAACTCGAGCCTAAAGTTAGTATAACAAATGTTTTGCATACAAAAATTACATTTTTAAATCGCTAATAACTTTTCAGATACGAGTTTTACAGCTTTGGCATGTTCTACAAAGTTGTAGAGCATGAAATTTATAATAAGAATCTCATTTTTGAGAATATTTGGATGAAAGTAGCGTGCCCTGCAGACAACACCGTAAGAAAATTTGGTTTTTCATACATTTTTTCAATTTTTCCCTTGCAAACTTCAGCCTCGAGTATCAATGAGTAAATGTTGACCGATTATGCTCATATTTGACCCAGAGTCCTAAAATAGGTTAAGGAACAATAATCAGCTTGTAGAGCGAGGTTTTGGAAAAAAGTCCCATATTCTGGGCACCCTGCTTTCTGCACAAGCTGATTCAACTTGTTAAATTGAACATGATTAAAAAAATTACTTTGGCTAAGATTTATCATTTGATTTTCAAAATATTCAAACAACTTTTTATGCAGCAATCAATCTTTTCTGAAAACTAAGATTTTTTCTACCTTCACTTTACATTTTAGCAAAAACTGTAGCTCGATGTCACTCCGGTTAACGGTAATACAAAATATCAATGAAGTTGATGTTCTGTTGTGATGTCTTTTTAGTTGTTTCATTACATTGGTATCAAACTCGGGTTAGTTTTCAAAAGGTTTTAACTTTTTGAAGAATAAACAAAAATCATTTCATTCGAACTTTTAAAAAGAGACCCTATTTAGAAATTTTAACAAATTTGAGATTGAACCGTTTTTTTAACATAGCAGGAATATAGCTGTTGGTTTTAATTTATTCTAGAGTTTTTTTTGAATAGGTCCTATGAACACAATAGCTTATAGGACCTTTTCAAAAAAAGAAAAAAAAAACTAGATATTTACTATTTAGGTACCATCGCAAAAAACTAAATCAGAATGTTTCTAGGAAAAACAAAAATAAATCCTTCGAGCTAGAATCTATTTTCCTCACTACCAACTGAACTCCTTCTCAAAAGGTAAAATGATGGCACCTCATCACTAGGGTTAGTGAAATTTCACGATTTCGCGGACAGCGTGAAATCCGCGAAATTTGACTTTTTCCGAGAAATCCCGTGAGATTTTATGTTTTTGTGAAAATGTAACGATTTTTCTCAAAATAATTTATCAAACTCAAAAAGGAATAAAAATAATCTTATGAACTATTCTAGAATAAAGCGAGTTTTTTTTAATTATTTTTATTTATTCAGATTTTCTTTTCCATATACATTCATTCAGTTAAAATATCATTGAGTGTCCAATCACAATCGATGACTTTTCACCTTAATTTAAAATACTAGCAATTTTCATTTATTCATGAAATATTGTAGCTTTCACTTATCATTGATTTCAAATGGGGGGATCTACATGTACAAAAATGAAAAGGGGATTAGAATAAAGCGAGTGAATACCCTGGTTAATTACAAATATAGGGTTCGTTTACGGGAGCGAATGACCCATAGGGTTAAAGTTTCCCTAATAAAATCAACAACAATAAATATGTCACGTTGATATGAACCATTTGAAGAAATTTTCAGATATTTGAGTTCGTTTTAGAACTAACTTAATTTAGTAATATTTTCATTCACTGTATTAACAATTTTACTGCTATTTTATTTCCAAGGTGTAGTTTTGAAAGAAATTAAAAGATTTAAGCTTTGTTTTATTCAAAATGAAATGAAAAGTATTTTTTATCTTAAGAATCACATTTTAAAAACAAATTAAAAAAAAAATTGGCCTGTTTGTTTTAACGATATTTGTTTATTTGGGTGGATGATTCCCGTGAAAATAAAAAAAATATTTCTTTTTTGTTTTCTTTTCTCATTAAGAATTAAAATTTCGATTTTGTTAAAAATTATATTCTTTTTTCAAATTGATTTTAAATTTAGTTTTTGAAACGTGAGCTTAAACCCTTAAAAAATATGTTAAATGTTGACTGAACAAAATTGTTAAATCTTGCTTTGATATGAATTTCAATTAATTGTAAAATGATATAACAGAAGCAAATTAGCGAAAACATTTTAGCTTTATTAGTCGAATATTAAAAGAGCAGTTTAGTGAATGAAAATACGCGTGCCCTAATTTTTTTTTTAATATATGTAGAGCCCATCCATAAACCAGGAGGATTTTGTTTGAAAATGAGGAGAATTTTTGTTGTGTCGCATTTAAATATAGAGAAGATTTTATTAGTTTATTGAAGAATAAAATATAATGAAGCATAAAAAGTAGTTTCTGTGTTTAAACATAGGATTTTCAGAGTTATTTTAACATTTTTCAAGTTCCGTGAAATTTGCGTGAAATTTTGTGTTTTGAAATTGAGGTCCCCGTGAAATTTGCCATTTTCGAGCGTGAAAAATCACTAAGCCTACCCATCACCGTCACCTCTAATAATGTGAGAGCATAAATTTGGCTATACTGCTGCTGCTGCGCTGCTGTTGCACACACCTCGAACACAAAGTAAAATGTTGCGACATAAAAACAGGGCAACTGCTCGAATTTCTACACGTTTGTTTTGGTTGCACAAACTCACACAGACTCACACACACCATAACAAACACAAACAAACTGCCCGTGTGTGAGGTCAAAGAAAGGTTTATTTTACTCTCTCCCACCCTCCCTCTCTTTACTAACGCAATTCTCCCCTCTTCTGCAAAAAATAAAACAGGAGCGCAAATATCCGCACATTGGACCGCAGCACCTGCTCGAGCTATGCGCCCGCATCGGACCGATCCTGGACAAGGAGCTGGCGCCGGCCGTCCCCGGGGTGTTGTCCCTGCTGGGCGCCGGTCGGCAGAGCGTCCTCCGTACGCGGCACAGCGTAACCCAGCCCCAGCAGCTGATCGATTACTGCTCGCGGCGGAACCACATGCCCCTGGCCGATGCCGTCCACCGGAACAACACGCACAACATCGTGCGGGTGTTGTATGGGCGCGAGAGTGCCGGGCCGATCGTACGCCGGCTGGCGATTCCTAGCTCGTTCTACTCGAAGCAGATGCTGCAACGGCGCACGTTGGGGCATTTGAGCGCGGTGTACTGTGTGCTGTTTGACCGGTCGGGCAAGTACATTATCACCGGGGCGGATGACTTGCTGGTGAAGCTGTGGAGCGCCATCGATGGGCGGTTGTTGGCCACGTTCCGAGGGGCGTCGGCGGAAATTACCGATATTGCGATTAATCTGGACAACACGATGCTGGCGGCGGGTTCGTTGGATCGGATATTGCGCGTGTGGGACATTCAGTACGGTGGTCCGATTGCGGTACTCTCTGGCCACACGGGGATGATTACGTCGGTGAATTTTTGCCCGTCGCCGAAGACGGACATGCGCTACCTGGTGACGACCAGCACGGACGGATCGGTCGCTTTTTGGGAGTACAGCACGCGCGGAGGGAAGGCCAACTTTAACTCGAAGCCGGTCATGTACCACGAGAAGCTGCGACCCGGGCAGGCGCAGATGATTTGCGCGTCGTTTTCCCCGGGGGGAATTTTCCTCGCTGCCGGTTCGGCGGATCATCACGTGCGCGTTTACCTAATGTCCGAGGATGGGCCCAAGCGGATCCTCGAGACGGAGTCCCACTCGGACACGGTCGATTCCATCCAGTGGGCCCACCGTGGGTTGCGGTTCATTTCGGGCAGCAAAGATGGGACCGCACTGGTGTGGCACTTTGAAACGCAACAGTGGAAGTCAACCCGGTTGAACATGACCGAGCGGTTGCCGAGTTGTCCGCCGCCGACGCCCGAGGAGGCCAGCTCGAAGCCCAAGGTGACGATGGTGTCGTGGGACAACGGGGACGATTGGGTCATCACGGCGGTGAACGATTTCACCATTAAAATCTGGAACGCTCACAACGGCAAGCTGCACAAGGTGCTGCGTGGTCACACGAATGAAATCTACGTGCTGGAGTCGCACCAGAAGGATCCGGGAGTGTTGCTTTCGGCTGGGCACGACGGTCAGCTGTACATCTGGGACATTGTGCAGGGCGTTTCGTTGGCCAACTTCCTGAACCACATCGACGGCCAGGGCGATGGGGGGATTTTCGATGCCAAGTGGTCACCGGACGGAAACATGATCGCTGCCACCGATTCACACGGTCACATTCTGATGTTCGGGTACGGTTCCGGGCACGAACGGCTCAAGCAACTGCCGAAGGAGTTGTTCTTTCACACGGATTATCGACCGTTGATTCGAGACTCGTCACACCACGTGATGGACGAGCAAACGCAAACGATGCCCCATCTGATGCCACCACCGTTCCTGGTCGACATCGACGGCAATCCGTACCCTCCGGCCATGCAGCGGTTAGTCCCTGGACGAGAGAACTGCCCGACGGATCAGCTGGTGCCAAACATTGGCATTGGCGGTCAGGAAGCCGCCGAATCTCCCTCGCAAGAAGTGTCCTGGTCCAACATTGACCGAATGATCGAAGCGTTGGCCAATCGGCAAGCCGGAGATCAGGCACCCGATTCGAACAACGATCGCGATAATCCTCAGCCTCAAGGAGCGGACGCCCAACCCAACGATCCGAACCGTCCCGCCGGAGGACGTTCCCAGCAAGGGGTGCAGCGTTTCAGTGCCGGCAACTGGCATCGCGATGGCAGCTACAAGTTCCACCGCCGGCAGTACGTTCGCCCGATGAACCATTCCCTGCTGCAAATGCTCAAACAAAAGACGTACGCCGCCGGTCTGCAGGAGCACGAGTTGTACCGTCGCGAGATGCGTCGGCGGCCGCTCATGATCAACACGTCCAACAACAGCAGCTCGTTGACGAGCCAGTCGAATCGTCGCTCCGGCGGCGGAAGTCGCAACAACTCGAGCCGTCCGTTGCGTCGCTCACAGGCCAACGGCGATGCCAACGGGAGTCGAGCTCAGCCAGCGTACAGAACGAGAGCCGTGCGGGAAAACGAACCGGAACCGGAAGCTCCCGAGCAGCACGAATCGTCCTCGTCGGAAACGAGCAACAGCGACGATTCAACGGCCATCGAGGAAGAGTTGGACCTGTCCGGATCGTCCACCTCGGACACGGACAGTTCCGACTACTCGGACTGGGTGTCGCACGAACCGGGTCGCAACCTGGAACCGCCGAAGCGTTCCAAGCGCAAGCACGTCCAACGTCGTGCGTACTCACCTCCGGAAGTGGAAGCCCCGGGACCGTCCAGCAGTAGCAACGGACGGCGCCCGAAGGTGCGCAAGATCCCAATCACCCGCGACGGTGAAATCCCCGAAACGTACCGTCCCCCCGAATGGCTGTCGGAGGTCATCCCGCGCAAAGCCCCGTACTACCCGCAGATGGGCGATTCGGTGGTGTACTTCCGGCAGGGCCACGCTCGCTACCTGGAGGCCGTCCGCAACAAGAACGTGTTCAACCTGGGCAACAAGTGCGAACCGTGGGCCTCGATCGAACTGCGTGACCACGAGTGCTGCAAGGTGATCGGTATCAAGTACGAGATTCGACCTCCGCGACTGTGCTGCCTCAAGCTGGGCATCATGAACGAGGAGGGCGGTCAAACGGGTCGCTCGTTCGTCATCAAGTATCACGACATGCCCGACGTGCTGGACTTTTTGGTGTTGAAGCAGACGTTCGACACATCGGTGCGTCGCAACTGGGGACCCGGCGACCGGTTCCGCTGTATGATCGAAGACGTGTGGTGGCTCGGCCAAATCGAATCTCACAACCAGCTGTCGCCGGACTTCCCCGATTCGCTGTTTATGTGCTTCCGGGTACGCTGGGACAACGGCGAGTACGAATTCATGAGCCCGTGGGATTTGGAACCGGTCGACGAGAACCGACTGCCCGTCGAGGTGGGCGGTGCCGTGCCCGTGCTGGACGAAGAACTGAAAGCGACGCTGTATCAACCCAAGACGGAAGAGTGGCCACGGGGCGATCGGGACGCGTCCTGTCGGAGGATTATCGCCGGACTGGAGCAGGTCATGGGCCTGGCCATCGCCGACCTATTCCTCGCCCCGGTCGATCTCAACATCTACCCGGAGTACGCGTTCGTCGTGGAGTATCCGATCGATCTGAACACGATCAAGGCGCGCTTCGAGAACCACTTTTATCGGCGCATCACGTCGGCCCAGTTCGACGTGCGTTACCTGGCCACGAACGCGGAAAAGTTCAACGAATCGCACAGCAACATAGTGAAGCACGCGCGGATCATTACGGATCTGTGCCTGCGGATACTGGGGTAGGTTGAGGGATTCACTGCCGTTCTACGCATAATTGTCCCATGTTCAAAAAAGTGCAACTGAGAAAAACGCAATTGAAATTTTTCGACCGATTCTGTGTTTCTACGCATAATTGTCCCGTGGGTTCCTATTCGCCCTATGTGTCCCTAATCACCCCAGTTAGCAGTTTATCACCCTTATTTGTGATTCTCTTGCTATACAACAGGTAAACGTGACATAATGCTTAATAAAACTAATGATACCGTGTAAGAAAATACTTGGTGGGACAATTATGCTTAGAAGCTTAACGATGGGACAAACAGACTTGGTGTTGTTATGAGTTTCCGAACAAAGTACCAGATTTTTTGTGTTTTTCTTAAAGTACACATCAAACTAAACTTAAAAATGTCATAAAGTCAAAATCGTCCAAAACTGACATGGGACAATTATGCGTAGAACGGCAGTTCAGGACGTGAAATTTTAAATTCTGATTCTAATCTTATCTTTTCACAGAGATGTGAACGACGTGGACGTTCCGGCGGTGTACCATCAGCTGGTGGACACGTATATTTCTTCGGACTCGGACAGCGATACCAACCAGGGAGCGGGACCTTCTACCAGCACCAGCAGCCGACGGCCACCGGCTGGATCTAGACGGTAAGCTAGTCGACTCCTATTTGAAATTTTATTCTAACGCTTAAATCCCACAGATCTCGCAGGTTGGTCCCGGAGGGCGATTGGCGCGTCGATTGCCGCGAGCTGCTCGAGATGATCTGGCAGTGCGACGATTCGGAACCGTTCCGGGAGCCGGTTGATACCATTCAGCACCCAGGTAGGACTCCAAATATCTACGAATAGAAGTAGTCATACTAAATCTCCCTGTTTTGCCCACAGACTACCTGCAAATCGTGGATACACCGATGGATCTGCGCACCATCAAGGAGGACCTGCTCGGCGGGAACTACGAGTCGCCGCTGGACTTTTGCAAGGACATGAAGCTCATCTTCCAGAACTCGCGCAACTACAACACCAACAAGCGGTCGAGGGTGAGTTTGTTGTGGGGGGTGTAATGCTAAACGTAGCCCTGCAACTGGGTTAGGGCGTCTCCATTGCTGGAGGCAAATCATATTTGAGCTAGGTTTATGAATACCGAGATTAAATTCCAGAGTTTTTTTTGAAAAGGTCCTATAAGCTATTGTCTTTCATATGTTTATAGGACCTAATCAAAAAAAAGTCGAGAATTTTGCTACAGCAAGGCAATTCTTAAATATAAAAACATTACAAAAGAATCCAGATATTCAAGCCTTCAATTAACCCTGTACAACCTAACCCCGCCTCTAGAGGGACTCGACCTGACAATTCGTCAAAAATCCACTTTCAACCAAATTTTGATCTTTAAAATGCATTGGAAAGAAGAACTATTACAATTTTAGAAAATTTTAGAGTTGGAAGTTTGACTTGTTTTATGTGACTTTGCCAATGTGTTTAAATATATATTTTTTTCTGGGATAAACTTTGACTATGCTTTTAACTAATATTTCCTATATTTTTTTTGTAAAAATAGGAAAAATATAAAATAAGAGAAGTCAAGTTTTTCGTAGAACAAAACTTGCTCAAAATGACGGGATAAATAAAAATAATCGAAAAAAGATTTAGGCATTAGAGTGTTAAAAAAAACATCAAATTTAAAAAAAGCAATCCTTTTATACAAAAAAAAATTCTCTATTTGTTTACTAATTAATTTCTCTGCAACCATGCATTTTTTCAACCTGGTTCAACCTGCGTTAGTTTAAATAGAATGTTAGCTTATAGCCATTAAAATTTCATTCAATTTGGTCGAATCAGTTTCAAGTAATGGTGATAACCGTAAAAAATCTCGATTTTGCTCTGGGCGGGAAGGGGTTAAAATAAGAAGACTTGAATTGTAATTCCTAAATTAAAAAAACATCCACAATTTTATGTAATATTTTCAATATTTTATTTTTTATTTTTAGTAATTTTAAAATTGCATATGGAAAATGCAATTTTATATATATATTTTTTTTTATTTAAGATTTTATTTTTTTTGTCCCGCCCATGTGGATCAAACGGATCGCGCACAGGACTTACAATCCAGAGGTCATCGGCTCGAAACTCGCGTAACTATGGGTAACTGGCTTCTCTCAAACCCTTAGGAGCCCAGGGCGACGAAGATAAAATGTAGACTAACCTAGCATTAGTTGCCGACCACTTTAAAGTCAATTTCGTTTAATTAATACATATCTGGAGTTTTTTTTTTTTTTTTTTGAAAGGGTCCAATAAACCAAATTTTCAGATTTTGCTTTTTGAGTGTTTTTAAATACCCCTGACTGAAGGCGGTTTCAAAAACACCCAAAAAACAAATACTCGAAATTTGGTTTATTGGATTATTTCAAAAAAAAAACTCCAGATATTTGGAATTTAAAAAAAAATTACAAAGAGAAATTAAACATATGAAATTTTAGTTTTAAAAACTCATAAATCATTATTAAAGGAAAAATCTAAAGGCTATAACAATTAAAAACATGTTTGAATTCCCAAAAGAAAAAAAAGGAAAAAAAGACTTAAAATTGAATTTTCAAATTTAACAAAATATAGGCTTGACTCTTTAATTTGAAATTTTATTTTTTAAGTTTATTTTTTTTGGTCCATCACTTAATTTAACGCGGTAGCAAACAAAGAGCAAAATGAAATCCTGATCAATTGAGTTACGTTTGCTACCGCGATGTGTTTGCCATCGGGTGCAAATTTGATTTGCTCTCCTGTTTGCACCCAACAGTGGAGATGCCCTTAGACCGTAAAGAAATCCTGAACATGCTCTATATTTTCTCATCCCTTTCATGCACACAACATTCGAAAACAAACTTATTTATTATCGAAAACTAAAATCCGTTGAAAACGAGAGTAATTCTTGTACCATTGAGAGAATAATTTTAAATTCGTTTGATTTCTTATAATAGGAGAGCATTGCGGTAAGACCAATTGAACAAATTTACCTATTTTTGAATATTGTTCATGTGCATGAAACTTTATTAAATTCTTAAATGTCAAAGTTAGGGATTAGCTTTAAATGTTTCTTGAAGTCGAAGAAAGTTAGGCAAAACCTAAGTTATGAATACGTTTTTCAACAAGTTTACTTTATTTCTTCTCCCTTTCAGATCTACTCGATGACGCTGCGATTGAGCACGCTGTTCGAAGCGCACATCAAACCGATCATCTACAACTGGAAGTCGGCCCGGAGGCGTGGCAAGGCGAACGCGGCCAAACGGGCGGCCGGCCAGGGCGGTGGATCATCGGCCGGAGCCGGATCCAGTGGAGGAGCACCAAAGAATCGTGGCCGCGACGACCGCAGCAGTCGAAGTGGTGGCGGAGCTGGACCCAGCAGTCGACGGTCAAACCCGCAAAACCACAACAACGCCAGCGGAAGCGGGAGTTCGAGGAACCAGAATCGTACCGAGGATGACGACGACGATGACGGTGACGATGAGGAGGGACCCTCGCGGAAACGACCCACCCGCAACGGAACGGCCTCGGCCCGGCGAATGCTTTCGAGCAGTTCGAACGGGGTTTCTTCGAGTAGTAACAACGTTTCGCCCGAGGCACAGCCGGGACCGAGTCGAAGCAACAGGGCGGTGCCCAGTGTGGGGGCGTCGGCGGCGGCGGCCGGTACGTCGTCCTCCAGCCGGGTGACGCGAAGATCTCAGGAAGCTGCAACGGAAGACGACGGAACGATGAGCAGTGCGGGAACGGACAGCTCGAGCGATTCCAGTGACAGCAGCGACGACAGCGCGTCGGTTCCGGTGTCCCACCGGCATGATTATGACTCGGGGGAGATGTACGATCCGTACAAGCGACGGCGGCGAAAGCAGTCGAAGCCGAAAAAGGCAAAGAAAAAGAATCCGAGCAAGGTCAGTTCATCGACGCCGCAGAAGAAGAAGCCTCCGGCGACGAGTGCGGCGACGGCCTCGACGTCCGGTAGTACGGCAATCGCTGGAGGGTCAAGGTCTGAGCAGTTTTCGTCCAGCAGTCGGCAGCATCTGCCCCAGCGTAATGGTACGGTGACGGGGTTGGGAGTGGCGGGCAGCTCAACGAGGAGAGTTGTTGAAGAACGTCGATCGCAGGAGCAAGACAAACCAAAGAACGTCGCTACTGGAACTGGTGGTGGTGGCGGAAAACGTACGCTGAGAAGCACCCGGAACAATACCGGAAGTGAAAGTGAAGACGACGATGACGAGGCGGGTGAAGGTCCGAGCAGTGGGCGTCGAGTACCGAAACGGGCAAACCGGTACGAATCTGACCACAGCTATCACATGGAACGGCCGAAGGCGGCTCGGATCGTGTCGGATTCGGACCACGAGGAGCAGGAGTCTCCGCGGAGTACGCGCGGCAGTACGCGACGAGCTCAGGCCGAGTGGGGTCGAAGTGAGGACAGTTTGGACGCCGCTCCGGAGGACGAACAACCGTCGAATTCGCAACAATCCGCTGCCAGCAGTAGTCGGCGGATGATGCGACCTCGCAACCGAATTTCGGATCCGGAGCAAAGTCCCGAAGAAACTGCCACCATCAGCAAGCGAGGATCGTCGCAGCGGGCCGCAGCCAACCGAGCCCGCCTATGGTTGGCCAGTGAGAGTGACAACGACCACCGTCAGCTGCAGTCGCCGGAACTTCCCAGCACAAGCTCGTCCACGTCACGTGCTCGCGTCAGTCGAATGGTGGTTCCTCCCAACGGAAACAGCAACAGCAGTACGGCGTCAACGACCCGATCGCCCCGCAAAACCACCAGCTCAACCGCCGGCGAAGGTAGCAGTCGATCCGCCACGAATCGTCGCCTCCGTAACATCTCCCAAAGTGAACCTTCCGTGACGCCACCTCCACACACCGTGGACCACAACTACGGGGAACCGTCGTCACGACGCTCCTCCCGCAACAGGCACCAGCTCTCACGCCACCAGCGAAACGCCGACGAGCTCGATCACACCCCGGAAGAGGGCGAAGATCCGCACACGACGGAAGGACCAACCGACGACACCAGTGACGACGCCCCGCTGCGGCCACGAACCGCAACGCGTCCCAGCCAAATCAGCTCACGGTTGCGCAGCAAAACCGCTTCCCCGGCCAAGAGGGGCAGCAAGAAGTCGTCCGGGACGTCCGAGGAGGACGACGGCGCCCGGCCAAACGACTCCGACGAGGAGTTTATCGGCGTCGAAGAGGAGAGCGACTCCGAGGAGAAGGTGACCGGCGACAGCACCGACGACGACTCGGACGACAATACGCCGCTGCGGGTGATGTCCAAATCGCGGACGGCCTCCAGCCGCCGGACGCAACCGAGCAGCCGATCGACGTCGTCAGCGTTGGCGGGCCGAAGTGGGAACATCAGCAGTCGGACGCGGCAAAAGGAGCGGAACTCGTCCGAGGATGACTACGGGGTGAGTTTTGCGTCTTGTTTTTTGGGCTAATCTCAATACTAATCGGCAACTCTCTTCCAAAAACCTAGGGTCCCGGTCCGTCGACGTTGCGAAACACGCGCAACCTGAAGCGGCCCCGCTACAACGAGGACAGCGACGACGAGGACGGTGGCGCCACCGGACGAAGCCAACGACCCAAGCGGCCAACCATTGTGCCCAGCAGCGAACGGCCACATCAGTACTTTGGCGGCGGAGGTCCTTCGTCGGCCAGTCGGCAACAACAACAACAACAACACAATGGCGGCACAACCAGCAACACCGGCACCGACAGCCACAGCGAGGACAACGAAGCCCTCACGAGCGTGAGCAGCCGCGGTCGAGTTCGGCGCATCAAACCGAACGTGCGGAGAATATTCCGCGAGTAGCAGCAGCGGAAGGCAGGCGTCTCTTTTGTACAGTCACCCTTGTAAATTATTGTGTGTCTCTTTCCCGTTTTGGTAGTTTTGTAAGTTCAATGGATTGTTAGATGTTACAACAGCAAGAAAGACGGATCAACGCCGCGTTCCAATACTGCCAGATTTTCCGAAACACACACCCACACAGTACCGGTTTTTAAAGTATCGTTTAAGTCACGAATCAGAAGCTCAACTTTGAACCAGCTAGATTTGAGTTGAACACGAGTAACTTGTTAGGAAGTTTAAAAGACTGATCGAATTAACAACTCATTTTTTTTCTGTTGTTGTCGCAAAAACAAGCCAACTTTCAATCTTTTGCTCTTTCTGAAGAAACCATCCTAAGTGTGTGTATGTACAATAGGTTAGTGTTTATGCGCTTTCGAGTGTCCCTTTGTAAGTATCGTTTTCTCAACCGCGCTTAAGTTTAATTCACTCAAAAAGTACACATAAATCGAGGAGTAATATTCGTGATTCGTCAAGCTATTATTATGAGTAATGCTAACACAACACAACAGAAAAAGGCATCGATTGTCAACGTAGTTATTAGATGTAAGAGAGAGAGAGTCAGCGCAGCGCAGAGAGAAACAAACGCAAAAAAAGTTAGACTAAATTTCTTGCAAAAGATTATTCTGAACCGAGCGTTGTTGTCCTTTAGCTAAGACGTACCGAAAGTGATCCCCGATATTCTCAACTGTTACTAATTTTGCAGGTTGAAATATCCGCCGTGACGAACCAAGCTTCACAAAAAAAAGGTAAGTGAAAAAAAAAGTTCCATCCTTCTCTCCCCGACGGGGAATTGAACCCCGGTCTCCCGCGTGACAGGCGGGGATACTGACCACTATACTATCGAGGATTTGGTGATTCGAGGGTGAGTTTGTGGCGAGCAGAGCGGACTGAAGACTGAGCTCTATTAATAGCGTTTCGTTATCTCAGCGTTGACTGTTTGTTGTTTGGCAACGGTTCGCGTGCAGCTCGTGCAGTTGCTCCTTCGCAACTTGAGCAGTTCTCCACGTTGTCGCAAATTGATTCTTAGATGTAGGGGAAATATGTCTAATTTCGTGAGTCACCTATCTTCGGCGTATGGCAAACTGTCTATAAACTTTCCAGCAAACAGATGCCGTTGAGTAAGCACATCGAATAAGCAAAATTTGCTGGCCAGGGTGGTTACCACGGGAAAAAATTGGGAATTTTCTAGTCTGGCCGGGAAAATCACTTTGGTAGAATAATAATGCAAACTAGGTATGATAGAAAATAGTATGTTATATGAAAATTACGTTGATTTTTATATGGTGTCTCAGTGTTCCTACATTGAAAATATAACATATTGCAAATAAACTCATTTAACTTTTGGTAGAAAGAAAAAAATTTAATTAAAAACATGGTGTCGATTTCTGGAAAAGTCAGGGAAAACCTGGAATTGTCAGGGAATTTTATTTGACCTGGAAAAGTCAGGGAAAGTCAGGGAATTTTAAGCTTGGTCAGGGAATTTCGATGATCTTAAAAATATTACTACAAAATTTCATTCCATTTTGAAAATTCGCCCTTGATGATGTATTTGAATGTTTTCCGAGCCAAACTTTGCAACATTGATAATATTTATTTTTTTTATTGGTCAGTCCGGAAGGAACGCAGAACTCCATATAAAAAATGCTTAAGAAAAGGGTCACGATGAAAATCGCGTAGCTTGTTTGCAATATGTTTAGGTTTAAAAATCAAATAATTTGGATTTCCGTTCAACTGAAAATTACAAATTACTAGCGCACACAGGGTGGGACAATATGAGGCAGAGATTTGTTCTAAAATTGGTCGATTGCTTAGCATATAGGGACCATAGAGAAAATCATACATTTTGTCAGAAAAATTGAATAACTTAAAAAATCTTAAGTTAAAACATTCGAACATTTGAAAATTTTAAAAAATCTAAAATTCTAAAGCATAAAGATTCAAAGTTTTTAAAATTTTGAAATTCTGGTAATTTGGAATTGTTGATATCTCATTTTTTTAAATTCTTATTCTTAAATTCTAAA